>NC_016089.4:44773401-44981112 GCF_000004515.6 Glycine max | reverse complement strand
CTGCCAGCACCGACTTTAAAAAGAATACAAATGATCACACCTCTTTTATATATATATACCAGAAAATGTGGAATCTATACAAAAGTGGTATTCCCTATTTGTTCTTTCCTGTACACCTTTTTTATTCTGTCAAACTTTTCGGTATGGTCAAAATAAGATGTGTAAATTATGAATGAGTTTAAAAAGTTGAATGGAACGTGGACTATGACAGTAGATTTCCATTATTGGTAGTATTTTGAAACACCATTACTGGTTAGTCATGTTGTGTAGCCTTAATTTCTTTATTCTGGTACATTTATGCTTGGTGTTCCCCACCATGCTAATTTATTAATCTAATTACTTATGCCAGTAAGAAAACTCAGATTCAAGATGTTTGTCCATCCCAAAAATACCCGATTAATCTTTTCCCTTTTTATAATTTTAAAAAAGGACAATTGGCATCTTTTTAGTGTAAATACTACCTTCATTTTTTTAGAATATATACCTCCAGTCGACAGAAATAAAATATTCCTATTTTATGATTACTTTTTCATTCATATTCTTATGCCACCTAGTAAATCTTTAATAATAATGAATTACTATTCTACTATTGAAGAGAAACAAGAGTAAAATAAATGAAAGAAATGCTTGAAAATATTTTTTTTAAAATATTTATAATTAATTTTGTGCTACTTACGTAAGTCATAGATTGAAAATTAAAGAATGCAATTAAATAGTTATTTTCAAAGTTTATAAATCAGAAAGCAAATTATAAAAAAATACAAAGCAATATAGATGTTTTGTATTCTTAATTTATTTTTCTCTTAGAGCAAGTCTATACTCCTTATACAACAATTACATTTTTTACATGTTATTAATACAAAATATTTATAAAATTTTGTCGACTATAATTAATTTTTATCAAATAATACTTAACTAATTATTTTTAATATTTTTTTAATTATATTTTTTTATTCACAAGATTTAAAAAAATCAAATCCAATATCAGTCAAATCAATTAATTATTCTTCCCGCAACTTCATTTATTTCTATATAAACATGGGTCGATAAGCAGATAAGCAGAATACCTTGGGGGCTACAAGAACAAGAAGCCAATTTTTTAATTGCAACAAAATAAACTATAAGAAAAATTACGTGCTCATACCTAAGTGGGGGAAGGCACTATTATCGTGTAGTGGGTGCAGTCATCAGTTTGTGGATAGTGGATAGCCCAATCCCACGGTAACGAGCCACTGGTGATACTGATAAGTGACATGACAACGTACCTAAATTTCCTTATTAAACAATTATAAATAAGATTATTTTATTTGTTGTATTGTGGACTTTGTGGTTCTAAATTCTCCAGAGTTAAAATCTTATATTTCTCATGTTAAAAAGTTTTATCATTTGTCTCTCTCCATTATATTATTATGTATATAATTATTATAATGCTATTATACATATAATACTAGCAAAAGTGGTTTGGTCACCTTTCGCATAAGCCATAAAGCGCAGTTACACAATTGTCATAATATAGTTAAATTATCCAAGTCGTGTAACAAAAAGTTCACCTGGTCTCTGGGTGTTTATTTTAGTTACTTTAACTTTATATCATTTTCAAAGGAAAGTACTATTTAACACACCAATTCAAGTTTCATATATCGATAAAGTTTAACTATTCAAAATTTATGGTAATTCTTATATATAAGATAAAATGATGAAGATCAGTTTGATCCATCATTTATATATATGCATATATATAATTGAATTGGATCATATTTATATAATTTAATTCATTTCATTTTATCGATTACTTATAATATTATTTAATAATTTTCTTACATTCCAAATAAACAAGTAACTTTTTATAGTTAATCAAAGAACCATCATAACTAATATCGTTGCTTACCGTTAAGTTTAATGCATTTAAATTGCTTAAGCAGTAAAAGATCAAAATTCTGAAGAAAAAAAAATCAAAATCTAACAAAATTACCTAAAATAATTAAGTAGTTAGTTTCGAAACTAATGATTAAATTTCTATATATATATATATATATATATATATATATATATATATAAATACATAAGTAATATGAACTTTAATTATAAATAAATAAATTGGTTTTGATATTATATTCAAATACATTTGTTCAATATTTGGCATTGAAATAATATGAGGCTGAATGTCTTCCTCATACAAGTCCAAATTGTGATGATCCACACTCACCTCCGATGCTTATGTTAACCTTGTGATCAACATGAATTCATCTTTAATCTAAACTTTAACCTAAGGCATATTACTATGTGTATAAGGGTAGGAGAATTGGGTGCAAGTTGGTGATGGATAAATGGATAATAATGGTGAGTCTTAGTGCAATTACAGTGCATGGGGCGAGGCATTCCATCATGGGGACGTGATCTTAAAAAAGCGGGGGAGCCTCGCGACGGAAATGGGACATGATGCATGGTTAGCTTAAATGATTAGGTTTGTCCTTTAGAGTTTAACACAAAGAAAATGGGTGATTTGGGGGGAACTACCCAACTGGAGAAAATGGGTGATTGTTGCCCAATCTTTAGTTTTTCTAAACTGTAGTGTACGTCCGCGAAGAATTCAAACCCAATTTTTTTTTTTTTTGCTATGTAAGTTGTTTTATTTTATTTTATCGTATACAATGTGCTAAACGCATCTATAGGATGATTAGTTGTCCTCCAAAACGTAGAAGAAACAAAATAATAAGTCCACTACGAATTACAGCACACAATTTGCACGACAAAGACACTTGGTTGATCAAGAAAAGCACTATAATTATTACTACGACATAAGCAATTGATTTAGGTTGAAAATGTCAATAATCCAAAACCATGGATATTTTACATCTGCAAAACCCCACGTGGAGTCGCGGACAACCGTCTATGCGCCCATGTTTATCAGCCGCTATCTTCGATTACTCGTCAGTTCATTTACAACCTTAGTCCAACTCAACTATAACATGGAAAATCATAAAGTAATCGCGCAAATAAAGTACAAAGATGTGACACAATTTCTGTCCCAACGATCTATATCAGATTAACATTATTTTTTATTACCTATATATAAACTCAAAAATGTATATTGTGAGTTAGAGATCAACTTAGTACTAAAATTTATTCAAAAACACGACATCTCCTAATAATAATATTATTAATTACAGCTCCAAATAAATGTTATTATGGGACAAACAAGAATCAAATCGTGATCACATATTTAAATAGTTGTTAACATGTTTTTAAACTCTTTTTTGAATTTTTTTATTAGTTAACATTTATATAATTTTTTAATCAGAATATCCATTAATCAAAAGATAATTATTAAATTTTCTGGAGTACTAAGATTATCTAATTAATATTTTTTCATACTCATAAATCAAGAATCAAGCCGATAATTACAAATTTAAGAAATAAGATTATCAATCCATCATATTAAACGGATAACATTTAGATAAGTTTTAGTGGTTTATAAAAGATAGTTGGCCAATAGAGAAGGTGCCTTAGATGCCCATGCCCTACGTGAATTTGGCTCAATAATAAAAATATGTTAATAAGGAGCAATAATATTAAAAAAAGTACATAGTTGGCATTTTTTATTAATTAATTTCCATGTGTTTGGCGGTATAAAATGGAGACCCCTCTCCACCGGGATAATGGAGACCTGACAGCGAAGGAGTTTGAATTAAAGAACGTCGTCACCTTCCTTATGTCTTTATTAACTTCCATTTCCAACATTTGTGTCACTCCTTAACCCGCAACTCGCATCACCTTCATTCCTTCGTCGATCACATATACATATAACACGACGTCGTAGCTAAATAGATCCATTCAGGAAATTGAAAACCCTTCGTCCAACAAAGGCCCGTTATTAATATATATTTCTTTCTCTTTTTTAGTTTTTTCTTCTGAGAATGACGGGGAAGAAGAATGTGAAGGCGATGACCACGGCGGAAGAGGAAGATGATCAGGGGAAGCACACGACGTCGTCTTCGTTTTCGTCTTCTTCTTCGCCGTCGTCGTCTTCGGACGAGAGAGAGTACGAGGTGCAGGACCTGCGTGACCGGTTGAAATCGTCGCAAGGGAGCATGTTCAATCTGATAGAGAACCAGTTGGGACTCAACTCGACTTGGAGCAAGTTCAGTCGCCAAGCTCTTCTCCATGGAATCCGAGGCTTCTCCATGGACTTAGTTAAAGACTTCGTTATTCATCCTGATAACAGGTTTTCCTTCATTTTCTTTAACTCCAATTCCAATCTCTTCTCTCTCTCTCTCTCTCTCTCTTCCATTTTTTTTAGTGAAGAAATGAGAAACGTAACGAAAGGAATTAAGCAACAGAAGCTAAATCACATAAAAACTCGTCTAAAGCTTGGCGAAGGAACAACGTATTCTTCGGATAAGGACGACCTCCTCAACCAGAAAGTAATTTATGATATTAATAATTAGAATCTAAACTCAACTTTTTTTCTGTATGCGTAAGTAGGAACTAAAACTTACCTTTGTTAGATTAAAACTTAAAATGAAAACGATTATAAGAACTAGTTTCACCTTAAGTTGAATTAATTACACTTTTAATATTTTTTTCATCATCTTTTCATGAATTTAGTTTCTTTTTCCCTTCAAAATTTTGATCTCCACTATTTCAATGATGTGATTCTAGTTTATTTACAAACTTAATATTTAATATTTAATCAACTAATTCGATTCCAATAAAAAACATTCAAAATCAAATATTAACATGAGACATTATTAAAAATAAGTTATATATTAATAACATAAAATAATTTTAACTGTTATCTAATTATAACATTGTTTAATTGATAGTGCATGTAATTTTTCATTAAACTCTTATTATATTATTACTTAAATATTTCTATTAAAAATTTGATGTCCAACTGAAAAATGGAACAGGTCTCACATTCACATAGTAATGAAATATATGAATATAATAAATTAATAAGAAGTAAATGATTACCGAACTATAAAATTAAAATATTGTTAGACACTCGTTCACAAAAGGTTAAGAAATAGATACGGGTTTCAAATTAATTGGGTGTAGGGTATGGTTGGAAAAAGAGATGTGTGACGTATTTGGGTTGGATTAGATGGCGGCAAGTTTGAAATTAAGGTTCATCCCTTCCCGTCACACGCGACATGTGCTGGCTGGGTCCCTAATTCATGTGATTTTGCTGGGTTGTCCATCTTATCATATAATAATCATGTATAGTATACATTGAATTTTAAAAAATTTGATCAATTCCACGACAAGCAGTGTATATCAAGTAGTCATACCAATAAGTTAATACCACGTTGATTTAAATGATATTTAACCTTTTTAATAGTAATGATTTAGATTTAAATCTTATGAATAAAAAAAATATAATCTTTTAGAAAAATTTATTAAAGATGATTAACAATTTTTTAAAATAAATTAATCATCAATTAATGAATGTTTCCTATCAATACCATATTTAAAAAAAAAAAGTGACTCATACATTCTACAATTGGACGGATTATATTCTTTACGAAGTCACACTAGCTGAGCACATGTATATGCATGTGTACAAGGAATATATTAAAATAATTCTTTTCACTTTTTTTTATAAAAAAAATTATAAATCTTATCATTCTAAAAAAAACACATTTCAATATGTATATTGTTAATTGAAATTAATTAGAATATAGCAAACATCAAAATGTAGATTGTCAACAAATTTTTTAACCCTAATTGACATTTATACACTTGATGTTAACTATGACTTGACACTCATGCTATTTTTAATTATTTATGTCATATTTTGCTATCTCAGTTTTGTCTTCACTATACATTATTTGGAAAAAAAAATGAAAAATTTCGTATTCATCTGCATATTTGATAATGATAAATACCTGTGCGTGTTTCCAAGTTTTCATCTCGAAATTTCGGAGAGGCATGGTTTTTGGGTGGGGATCCGGGGAGAAGAGCCGAAGAAGGCCCATGTTTTGGCCCAGAGAGTAGTAATAAGGCCCAAATTTTTTATCCCAATGGTAAAGTTTCCTAAGCATAATGTTTGAAAAGTTCAAAATCAATTTTTTAACAGAAATGAATCTCGGTTGACAATTACTTAGGTACATTGATGAGATTTGATTTGCTTTCTGAATCAATTCTCTTTATGTTAATAATAATAAGAAAAAAAGGAGCATTTAAATTGGAAAAAAAAATCAGATATTACAATGCCAACTTGATCATTTATGTTGACATGAATAAAAGTAATAAAATGCCTGAAGTATTCAATATCCCTCACTGGATTTGCTGATACTATTAAGCTGAACTAGTTGATGGTCTTGCTCCATATTTTGAAAACATTATTATTCTATGTTGGATCACAAGGTTTACTCTCTCTCACTTAGACAAGTACTATATAGTGGAAGACTAAATTGTTTGATGCTTATGTTGATGGGAACTGCAGGTGGTATCGGGCATGGACAAATTTCATATTGGTATGGGCAGTGTATTCATCCTTCTTCACCCCAATGGAGTTTGGGTTTTTCCGTGGCTTGCCTGAGAATCTCTTTATACTGGACATCATTGGACAAATAGCTTTTCTTGTAGATATTGTCTTGCAATTCTTTGTTGCTTATAGAGACAGTCAGACCTATCGTATGGTCTACAAGAGAACCCCTATTGCTCTGCGGTAAAATTTTGCATTATTATTATCATCATCATCATCATCTAACTTTAGTTTTTAGGATGCTCTTATATAACTATGGCCTTGTTCTTTGGGAAAGTCTGTGATTGGTTACAAATATTTGATTTGTATTTTGCCTTTGCTCGGGTGTGATTTTTTAAAATTGATTTATGGCTTACATGTTTCTTTTCATGTAGGTATCTGAAATCTAACTTCATATTTGATCTTCTTGGATGTATGCCCTGGGACATCATCTACAAGGTTATACTTCTTCTGGAACCAAATTTCTTGAGCATCTATATTGCTTACCTTGAATATTTTCTTACAGTCTCTAACCAAAATTCTAAAAATTGCCAAAAAAAAAATTGTTACTTGCCTATTTAATCCAAGTATCCAACAAAGTCTGTAATCAGTTAATCACATCGCTTATGTTAGTGTTTTATAATGCCTGTATACATTTCCTGGTAGTTCTAGTGCTCTAGCATTTTTTTTATTGAGTTTGTAATAAAATGAGAAGTGTTAAAAGGAACCTTTACCCTTATTTTACTTTTTCCTTAACTTTCCATGTAACTTTTATTTGCCAAATGGCAACTATTAGCTAAACAGGGCAAAGACATAAGTTGTCATTTATTAAGAAAGAAGAACTTTTTTTTCCATAATCCACAGTATCCTAACATTCCATCTCAGTACTTGGAGTTGAAAAGATAAAATAGCCTTTTCTCTTTGAGCTCACATATTTATTGTTTCTTTTATGGTATTGTAACTTTGCTACTTGTGGAATGAGGACATTTCATTCATGTCTTTTGTTGACGTAATAGAGTGAATTTGTCCCCTCGTAGCAATGGTGTACGTATCATTGTCCTTTTGTTGTTGTGTATCAATTTCGTATCTAACCATTATGCAAGTCAATTACATTGCTAGAATGCCTTCTTAGTTCACAAGTTTTGGGACTTAAGTGTATAATTACTCGTGTTTACATCACTTTACTGCACTGTGCAATAACATCTGGTTTTGATGCAATTTCTTTGTTATCAGTTCAAGGTTTGTACTCTAACAAAAAGGATAACTTTTTATTAACAGGCTTGTGGAAGAAAAGAGGAAGTGAGGTACCTTTTGTGGATCAGATTATATAGGGTGCGGAAAGTCGAAGACTTTTTCCACAAGTTGGAGAAGGACATACGTGTCAATTACATTATTACCCGGATTGTGAAACTGATAGTAGTTGAACTCTACTGCACCCATACAGCAGCCTGCATTTTCTACTATTTAGCTACTACACTACCTGAATCCCAAGAAGGGTACACATGGATAGGAAGTTTAAAACTAGGTGACTTTAGTTATTCACATTTCAGAGAAATTGATCTTTGGAAGCGCTATACAACATCTCTGTACTTCGCTATTGTTACAATGGCTACAGTTGGTATGTTTTTTTTTTTTTTAATTCATAAAGCAAAAATGATTTTCATTTTGTTGATCATTAGTTATTGTAACTCTGCCTATGTCATGGTATGTGGCCAATATTAACGTAGTGGTCCCAAGCCAATATATACATTCTAGATCCATGTATTTTTGCATAGATCTCTATATGTTTAAATTGTTTTTCAAAATGTATATTATCTTGTTTCTCTTGAAAGTTTCTCTGAATGAATCATGTTTGTGACCATTTCTTCCACAGGCTATGGAGATATGCATGCAGTAAATATGAGGGAGATGATATTCATAATGGTATATGTTTCATTTGATATGATTCTTGGTGCCTATTTGATTGGTAACATGACAGCTTTGATAGTCAAGGGATCAAAGACTGAAAAGTTTAGGGACAAGATGACAGACCTTATGAAATATATGAACAGAAATAGGCTCGGAAGGGATATCCGTGAACAAATAAAAGGTCATGTGCGGTTACAGTATGAGAGTAGCTACACTGAGGCTTCTGTCATTCAGGATATCCCTATTTCTATTCGAGCTAAGGTAATAATAAGAGAAAAAAATGACTTTGAACCTCAATTTATGGTCCGTTATGAAAGTCACTGTTGTAATTATTGCCATTTGTTTAATTTCCCAACAGTATTATAGTTTCTCATCTGCTTCTAATGCTTTTTGCCATATGTTTCCTAGCTATTTGTAATCTGGAATCAGTTTTGTTGGTTTTATTCATGAAGCTCCTTATATTTTTGTCTGTTTAGATTACTGTTGTCAAAATTGTGATAAATTTACTAATATAAAAGTATGAGTAATGTGTAAGAAAAGTATACAATAAATATGCAAAGAAAGATACTATTTAAAATGTCAGCTTAGTGTTGAAAATGATTTATTATTTCATTAAGTTCATACTGGTGCATATTGGAAACATCTACACACAAAACTTTCTCAGCACAAACAGTATACAATTTTAGACTATAAGGGACTGGCACGTTATATTGTGTATTTTGCCTGCTATTCACTTATGAATTATGATAGATTAAGTGTGATCATTCTAAGTTCCTTTTTCAGTTAATGTAAATTCAGAAAATTAATAAGGATCCCAAAATAGTGTTGGACAGATTCACTTTTCTGATTGCGCACCTACTCATTTCTTTACCAACAAATTTTCTACTGGAGTTGTAGGCTACATTTTTGTCATATTTTCCATGTTGGCGTGTTGCTTAGAATTTTTCTGCATTTGTAGGTATTTTTTTCTGTTTTGTTTAAAGAATATGAGTTTGAACATTTCCTTTTTTTATTCTATTCTGTTCATTTTTGGGAGCACTAGGTGCTTATACTTGAAATAAAGAGATTACTCTTGGTCTCATAATATAATAAAGCAGTCAGTATATACTTCGAATTTATGCCTGTAGAGAAGGACATATTTGATTGTTTCCATCGTTTTGGTCTTGAATGATGTAATGATCTAATTACTTTTTGCAGATATCCCAAACATTATATTTGCCGTACATTGAAAAGGTTTCTCTTTTTAAAGGATGCTCTTCAGAATTCATCAATCAGATTGTAAGTAATCATTTTTCCATTGCCAAGCTTGTAAATTTGAAATGGCATCAATATTATCTGTATTTTTGGCATACAAAGCTCTGTTTTCTCTTTCGTACTTTATCTATAATCTAGAAATTACTAGGAAAAAACTGAGAGAATCAGCACTTTCTTTCTCTTTTTTATTTGACAAGTAATTTTTTTGCTGTGTAGACTTTAACACTGGAACATTGAATAATTTCATGCCATTGGTCCTGTTGGTAAACCGGAAATGGTTATCAGTGTTTTAAGTTTTTTTGTAGATTTCAATTACTTTTTTCTATGAATCTATGTAATCAACAACAATTTTATCCTTGATGGGATGAAGAATACTAACTGCACAAAGACTGAAAGTCTGAAATAGTCACATTTACTTTCGAGATTAAACTTCATGTTGATAAAAAAATTCCTGGCATGGGCCTCTTCCGCTGAATGAATATGTCTAGATGTACCTTTAATGAGAGTTTCTTCATCTTCCATTATCCTCTTCTGAATGTGTGATGTTGAAGTGATGATAATTTATCCTCTTCTGATCCTTCAGGTTATTAGGCTCCATGAGGAGTTCTTTCTTCCAGGGGAAGTTATAATGGAACAAGGAAATGTTGTAGATCAACTATATTTTGTATGTCATGGAGTACTGGTATGATTTTATATTTCCACAACCCCTTTCGCAATTGCTCAACGGCTATTTTTTTTGTTCTGCTAAGGTTTCTGATATTTTTAGCTATAGCTTAATTATTTGAAATTCTGAATTACAGACATGCTTCTATGCATGTCTTTTTAGGCATGGGACAAGCTGAGTGATGCTGAGTTTTCTTATTTATTTGTATTGTATCACCTTAAGAAAGTATTTACGTGAATAGAGGGCCTGAGAATCTTATAAATTTCCCACATGAGAAAATATTCACACGAACAATAGGTTATCAGACAGGAAGCCATTTTAGTAGAATTTTAGAATTAATTCATCAAAAGTATTCCACAGAAGATTAATTTCAGTTTATGCTTTTTGAATACTGAGAGCTGTTTCTATGCAGGAGGAAGTAGGCATAGCTGAAGATGGGACTGAAGAAACTGTTTCACTTCTGCAGCCTAACAGTTCATTCGGAGAAATATCTATTCTTTGCAACATTCCTCAGCCATATACTGTCCGTGTTTGTGAACTGGGTAGACTCCTGCGACTTGATAAACAATCATTTACAAATATCCTAGACATATACTTTTATGATGGAAGGAAAGTGTTATACAACCTTCTAGAGGTAATAATGTTACATATGTTATTTCTCACGTCCTCCTCCCTTTAGTAGAGTATCTGACTCTGACATGAATTAAAAATACATAATGCTACTCTCTAGTTGAACAAGCAATGGATATATCAAGTTACACATTTAAGATTGTAATTTATTAATTTCTGATCACGAGACAGCTAAATTTTCCATATTTTATAGGGAAAAGAGTCTTTTCGAGATAAGCAGTTGGAGTCAGACATCACATTTCATCTTGGAAAGCAAGAAGCTGAGCTTGCTTTGAAGGTCAATAGTGCAGCTTTCAATGGGGATATGTATCAGCTAAAAGGTTTAATTCGAGCAGGAGCTGATCCCAACAAGGCAGATTATGATGGAAGGTCACCTTTGGTAAGGAGCTTGCAACTTGTGATGTCTTGTAAATATTCTGGTGCTTTCTCTTCATCTATGATGTTGCTGGTAAAAAACAACTTGGCAACATATGGATTCTGTTATGAAAATTACTTGCCTGATATGAACCCCTTTCGTTTTTCCAATAGCATCTTGCAGCATCTAGAGGATATGAAGATATCACAATTTTCCTTATTCAAGAACGTGTAGATGTCAATATTATAGGTAATTGTCTAACCTATAAAATATTCATTGCTACGAGACACTTAAATTTTGACTCACAGCCTGACACAACCATCATTATTTGGTAATTTTATAGATAACTTCGGGAACACACCCTTACTTGAAGCAGTTAAGAATGGACATGATCGGGTTGCTTCTTTACTTGTTAAAGAAGGGGCCTCTATGAAGATCGAAAATGCTGGTAGTTTTTTGTGTACTGCAGTTGCAAGGGGAGATTCAGATTATCTTAAAAGACTTTTATCCAATGGCATGGATCCTAACTTAAAGGATTATGATTACCGAAGTCCTCTTCACGTTGCTGCAGCTGAAGGTTTATACTTCATGGCAAAGTTGCTATTAGAAGCCGGAGCTAGTGTTTTTACACGAGACAGGTATCATTCATCACTCAAATATATTGTTTCTCTCTTTCCTTTTCTGTATTTTCCCTAATTTCAAAAGTCTTACTGAACTCATAAGAATATAACTTCTGTTTATTGTTTCTTTCCTTTTCAAAATTACACCAAAATAGCATAACGAAAACTTGTTCATTTTTATTTCATTACAAATAGATGGGGAAATACCCCGCTTGATGAAGCTCGGATGTGTGGAAATAAGAATCTGATCAAGCTACTGGAAGATGCAAAATCTTCTCAACTGTCAGAATTTCCATCCCAAGAATTTACAGGTACTGGCATATTGCAATACCTTTCTAGTTTTTATAAGAGTGGTAGGACTAAGAACTAGGAAGCGTAATAGAATGGGATACTTAGCAGCAATTTAGAGAGATTAACTCCTCCGTCCTAGAGCGAAACTCCTAAATATTTCATAGCATGCACCAGAATGCATTATTACGTAGCCTTACATCTTAGCAATGTTTTACTTTTTTTTTCCCTCGTAGTTCACTACTTCATTTTCCATGTTAAATGAATGGTTGCAGATGGTTCTACCCCTTCCATGAAGAGCTAGCAGACCAAAAAACATAATTTTGTTCCAATTTGATATGCACTTTATTATGCCTGCTCATCTCTATTTTTTCAAGACTCTAGATCAACAATTGCTGTAATGTAAACCTTAATTTCGTCTACCATTTTCAGATAAAATGCATCCAAAGAAGTGCACAGTGTTCCCTTTCCACCCGTGGGATCCGAAAGATAATAGAAGACATGGAATTGTATTATGGATTCCACACTCTATCGAAGAGCTAATCAAATCAGCAGCAGAACAAATAGAAATTTCTGGCGGTTCTTGTATTTTATCAGAAGATGCTGGTAAAATTACTGATGTGGACATGATCAAGGATGGTCAGAAGCTGTATTTAGTCCATGAAACACATTAGGCCTCCATATTATGGCTCTTTACAACCATATAATTAAGTGCCTTGTAATGTGTTGTGCTTTCTACAAATTAGCACGTGATTTGATCTTGTTAACCGTTCAAAAACTGTTTTATATATCCTGTCAAAATACAGACGGGTGATGAAGATCAATACTGCTTAGTGTTGATACCGTGATTTCAATACTGCTTAGTGTTGGTCATCCATTTTGCTATTCAGTATTGGCTCGGAAGATTTCTTTGTTTTTCTTGTCTGAGCATTAATATTAATTAAGAGATAGTTAATTGAAACAAAAAAGAAAAAAAAATTATTGTGAAAGTTATACTCATCTGCCCCTGTGAAATTATACCATTAACCTCTGACGAGTTTTGGGCTCATAGTCCCTGAATTTGATCCCACTTAGAAGCCATTGAGAATTGGTTATCTTCCCCTGGTTCCCAAGCACCTTTTACCACTTCCATTTAAATCCAATTAGATGCAAGTATGCATGTCTGGCACACATGTTATACAGATCCTAGATTTTGGAAGTTGTTGTGTGTGTGGATGAATAATTGATTGATAAGCCTGAGAGAAAAGTTAATTATGGACACAAATGCCCCACCAAGTCATGGTCCAGTCTCATCTCAGGAAGACAGGAACAAACTAAGGTTAAGAAAATCAAATCAGTGTCCTCAACATTGGTAAGTGATAAGTAGTATTGTACAGCCAGCTGAGCTAACATTGGTTGTCTGAAGTTACCTGTGATTGGTTTAGATTTAGTAATGAGTGGTTTATGAGTTTGCGCTTTATCATCACCATTAATAATATAGATTCAGAGGAGATATAAGGTTGGTTCGCTGGTTGGAAAAGGGTGAAGGGAGAAGTGAGAGGAAAGAAATCGTGCATTCGAATCCTTCTAACTGATATTTTTAACAAAACTAACGAACTATCATTTACCGATAAAAAAAAGAATATAGATTCAGAATAACAATTTTTTTGTCAGTTTTAATTTAACCCATTTTTTCTCTGTGAAACTCTCACTTGTTTCTGAATTTCAACACTTGTAGCAGCCGCCACCTGTCAGTACCAATTTTTCTTGTATATAAAAGTCAACAAACCTAAAAATCAGCTACTAATACAATACAAGCAGCACTCAGACAACACAACAATCAATAAAGGTTTACATATAGTGGCCAAACTTATGGCTAACGGAAATTTCTACCCAAAATTTTAAAAAGTCTAACAACATTATCAGAACATTTTACTACCTCCAAAACTTTAATCCAAGACCCCCTTAACATATACGTTGAATTTGTCGAAAGTGCTTTTGG
Organism: Glycine max; assembly: GCF_000004515.6. Lineage (NCBI taxonomy): Eukaryota > Viridiplantae > Streptophyta > Magnoliopsida > Fabales > Fabaceae > Glycine > Glycine max. The sequence goes on along the minus strand of NC_016089.4, from coordinate 44,966,940 downwards.
GATGCCACATTAGCAGTGATTGATACATCTTCTTTCTTCTTGGGCAACTCATTTTCTTCGGAAGACGTTGCTGTGTTGAAGTGTGTTTGAGAAGCAGTGACAGCAACAAAAAGTTCCATAAAGCAGCTCAAAAGAGGCAAGCTTGAGCACACAAGTACTCCAATTCTGATGATACTCATGGCTAATTTGCTCAGCCAAGTTTTAGTTCAAGTTTTTCTGGTGCCAAATTTATAGTGGTGGTGGGAGAGTCTTAATGAAAAGTCTTCAACGTGCTAAGCAAAGTTAGAGAAAAAAAGGAAGAATCCTCGTGCTTGCCTCTACTCTAGTCTAGAGTCACTGAATCCCTTTGATCATTAGGATAAAGTCAACAAGACTTACAAGAGTCATGGTTTTGATTTGAGCTAAAATAATTTCCATGTGGCAAGAAATTTCTTTCATGGAGCCTTGGAAAGCAAGAAATTTCTTCCTAACGTTGTTTGAACACTAGCACGGTCCCATACACACATATTAAAATAATTCATTCTCTAGAAGCAAGCAGAAACTCAAAATTTTAAATGATTATTTCGTGGGAAGTTTGAAATTTTCACAAGTTCATGCGATAAGAAAACATTTAATTAAGGTATTTATCTCTAATGACAGATTCAAGAGGGAGACAGCTTGTCAAATGAACAGTTATTTGATGCAAGTCTCTTTCATTGCCCGAATTATTTGTGATGATATTGACAGAAAATGCAGAACTTTTTTTGGGCATCATCTATTCATCTTTTGGCCAAAAAAATTGTCAATCTAATTCTGTGGATCAGTGGATGGTCTTGGAATTAGGCAAGCTAGATAGAGACACGAATTCAGCTTTTCTTGTGTGAAAGTTGATGGAAGTTACTAACTCAACCAAATGCTCTTTGGATTTCCATTGTCAAAGCCACAGAAAGAGTGTGCTTGATTAAAGCGTGAGTTTGGTTGATTTATTGAAAAAATACTACACAAAATTATTTGTTTTATGTTGGTTTTAGAAATTATTATACAAAAAAATAAAATGAAAAAAATGAAAAAAATTTAAATATTCATTACTGCTCAAATTATGGAACAAATTTTTATCTCATGAGTCATCATGAAACAATTTTTTATCTCATGAAGTGCATATGCTGGAGTTGGTTCCCGTGGGTTGTTGTATTTTGCTTAATATGGATTGTTCCCTGGACTAGTTCATTTGTAGTTTTTGTTTGTTTGGGGCCTTGGGCCATTCTTATCACTAAAACACACACATGCACGCTTACCAACAACTCATTTGATTTCTTATGACAATTTTTTTTCTAATCACGATAATAATACCAAATATTCATAATCAAAAAAGTTAAGATTCAAACCTTATATTATTTAGTTAAGAAATATAGGTCTTTATCATTTGTGTTAATCGGTTATTATTTTTTTTCTTTCATTTAATTTTAAAATATTCATCTCCTTAAAAAAATTCCAATGACCCTAAAGGAGGGTTAGTATACAACTAAAACTAACCAAGTCCCTTTTTTTAAAAAAAAATACATTAATTAAATATCTCTATCTCAGAGGCTGTTTGATTGAGTCAAAAGAGAATAAAAAATAAGTAAAATAAACAGTAAAATTTTATAAAATCCATATTTTTATTCTCAATTTAAATTTTCATTTATTTTTACCTTTATTTTTTTTTCCACTCTACCAAACATGTACTTAGATTTGACCATAAAAGAACTCGAGCAAACAGAAATTCGACCATTCACTTCATTTACTCATTGACTAGTTTCTCACCGTCGATGATAAATCATCAACGCTCCCCGTGATCCCCTCCACCGTTACAAACTTGTGCCCCTACCTACACTAACCCCAAATGCAATTCAACTTTTAAAAGGCGCCAACACTTTAACTGAATCAGTTTGTTCAGTTAAAGCGCTCTCTCTCTCTCTCTGTTCTTCCTCTTCGCACGAAAACACGATGCGACAGAGATCGTAATCGAAGCCAAAACCAATTTTCCATAATCATAATCAACAATGTCTTTCGCTCTCATCGAAGCCTGCAAGAAGCGTAAACGGTTGCCGAAGTTTTTCAGGTTCAACTCGTTCGGCGACCCTGGTGTTGTTCCAATTGCACGTTCGGGTCCCTTCCGCGATAACGTTCGCGTTTTCCTTCAAGAAGCTGGCGATCTCGAAGACTACACTGTCTCCGGGAACCCCCTCTGGTGCATTCTTCTCATCCACGACAACTCGTACGCTATGGCTCCTCTTTACACCATCGAAGAACACGTCGACCACTCTTCGCACCCCTTCTGCGATCACTGCCGCTGCGTAGGTTCGTTTCCGAATTTCGCCTTCTTGGGTTTGGTTTGATTGTTGATTCTTGAAATGGGGTTGCTTCAAGTTTGGGTTTTTTGCTTGATTTTTGAAATGGGTCTGAATAATGTGATTGCGTTTTGTTGCTTGTTTCTGAAAAGGTTTTTTTTTTACGTGTTTTGTGGTTTTATTTTCGTCCTGATTGAGTTAATCTGTTTCGGGTATTTTGATACGGGTGATGATGTGGGCTGTTTCCAATTTTGGATTTTTTTCTATAGTAGGGTATTGTTGAGAAGGGTTGCTTAGTGGTTTGGGTTGTTTGAGAAAATGTGTATTTTAATTTTTGTTTATCATTTTGAATTACAAAACGGATACTTTTTTTTATTTAAGTTATGGTTTTTGAAGAGTTTGAAAAGGAAAAATACTTTTCATTGATTTCTGATTATAGACTATAGAGACTTTTGAAAATAGAAAGAATGAGAAAAAATGTGACATTTTTGTGATTGGAAATGAAAACAGAAGCATTTTCTTCTGACAAGTTTTCCAAAAATGGCTGTGGAGTATAGTATAGGGACTAGGGTTATCATTGATACTGATAATGATACCAATATGCGGCTTTGTTTGGTTAAAAGTTTGTAAAGGAAAAAACACTTCCCATTGATCATATTATTGTTTGGTATACAGACTTTTGAAAATAGAAACAGTGAATACATGAATTCTATGATTAGAAATGAAAACAGAAACATTTTTTTATGACTAGTATTCCAAAAATGTTGATTTATTATGAAAAGGGTTGGTAGGAAGTTTGATGATTTTGAATTTTGGATAATGGGTTTTAGAACTACTGATGTCGATATTAATATTTGACTTTGTTTGGTCAATAATTGATAGGTTGGAGTGGACATTTTGTATCAAAGAGAAGGTATCATTTTATAATCCCCATGGACAATGGGTGGCATAAACCCTTAGATGAAGATTCAATAGACAATGAGAAGCATCTGCTGCATGGAGTGATTCATTGCAATGGGTATGGTCATTTGCTTTGTGTCAATGGCATTGAAGAAGGCTCCAAGGTTCTTAGTGGCAGAGAGATCATGGATCTTTGGGATAGGATATGCACAAACCTCCGAGTGAGGTAATGAACAACCTAACATTCATCTCTTTATTCTAGTTGTGTTACATTAATTTCTTAAACATTCAAGGATCAATGTTTTTATTTGGATACTGGATTTGTATGGCAGGAAGATTGCAGTGGAAGATGTTTCTTGTAAGAGGTCTATGGATCTTCGCTTACTTCATGGAGTTGCTTATGGACACTCCTGGTTTGGTAGGTGGGGTTATAGGTTTTGCCGTGGAAGCTTTGGAGTGACAGAGCGAGAATACAATGAAGCAATGACAACGCTTGGTTCCTTGGGGCTTGACGTGATTGTAAAAGATTTGAGCAAGACAAAGACAAAGTACAAGGCAGAAATCAAGCAAATTATTCGGTGCTATAGAGATATGAGTGAGACTCATATTATCTCACTCAGGGATCTTCTAAGGTTTATGCTCACTGTCAAGTCTTCTCGTGCTCCTGTGCCTAAGATAACAGACACTTATTCTGCTGCTGCTGATTCTACTTCTTCAGCATTAACCTCAAGAAATTCAACCAAACACACACTTCCAAACAGATCAAATTCCATGAAGGATAAATCTGTGAGGTACAAGAAGTTCAGCAATGCAGTGACTAGCATAGATAGCAGGTGGCCCACAAGGAGACTAGAGTTTGCAGCTCAAGTGATTGTGGATGCACTGAAAGAGAACAAGGCTGTGAAACCAGGCTCAGGTGGGATGACAAGGCAAGATGTGAGAGATGCAGCTAGGATACACATTGGTGACACAGGCTTACTCGATTATGTGCTTAAATCACTCAACAATGTGATTGTTGGAAACTATGTTGTTCGTCGCATGGTGAATCCAACAACTAGAATCTTAGAGTACACTATTCATGATCTTGGCAAGGGGTTAAAAGCCCCTGAAGTGGAGACTGAAGTGATGGCTCATGTAGATCAACAAGTAGAAGAGTCATCTTGGAAGCCTGGTAATGATGTATACTGTGATGCATTGTTTTTGTACAAGAATGTGCTATTGAGTTACCCTGATTCAGAAGCAGTGGACACAGCAGTTCAGACAATTCTAGACAGCAGATACTTTGTGAAGGAGTGGCCAGTAAGGGATGAAATAAAGGAGCAGGTATTGACATTCATTTGCCGCTTGCAACCAAATTTTGTGGACAAAAAACATGAGCTGAAAGGTGTAGCATGTGGTGAGATTGTAGTGGTTCCACTGCATGCAACAGTTGGTGACTTGAAGAGAGCTTCAGAGGCTGCTCTGAGGGACACTTACTGCATTGCAGAGAGTCTTATAGTGACAGACATCAAAGAACTCATGGATGTGAGTGATGAGGAAGTATTGTTTGGATTAATCCAGTCTGGTGTGGAACTTTGTGTGAGGGGAATTGCAATTGATTTGTTGACCCCTTTGAAGTATGAGGGTGGATCTGAATCTGACAACTGGAAGGTGAGGTGTGAGTGTGGAGCTCAAGATGATGATGGGGAGAGAATGGTGGCTTGTGACATTTGTGAAGTATGGCAGCACACTCGGTGCTGTGGCATTGATGATTCTGAGACAGTGCCACCACTGTTTGTGTGCACTGGTTGCTGTGACTCAGTACTAGTACCTTCTTCAAGGACTGAATCAACAGTCTTTGGTGTGGATTCTGCCGATTCTTTTCTCATTTCAGAAGACTCTACCCTTTTACTAGGATACGAGTATGGATACTAAAATGCTTGAATACTGCGTTGTAAGATCAATACATACTTGTTTCTGTTTGTTCTTATTTCATTTGTTGATTCTTTTAATATTTTTTCACACCTCTTTTTTTTGAAGTGAGGTGTGTTAACGTCCCTTTTGAGACGTTGGTTTTTTGTTGGTGATTTGAAAGAACAGTTCCCCCTTTTTTTTTTTTTTGATACTTTCAATTCAGTGAAGGAAAAACAATAAGTGGAAGGAATAGTACTTCGTCGTTGGTGTTATAAAGTTTGGTATAGACACATCTCACATATGTATTAAGTATTCGATATTATAGTGGATTTTGATAATGGATTTGTTAATAATATACTGATATCAATTCTCATAAAAAAATATTTTATTTTTATTTTTTTGAATTCTCGAAATTATTAATTATTATTGTAAAAAAGTTACAATGAAAATAAACATCTGATAGATGATAATGGATCCAGTTTAGTTACCCTTACTCCATTTCCCTCTAATTGTGATGAATAAAGCACGTATTTGCAAAACGATACATAGTGCATATCACGTTTATTGATGAGTAAAATAATTGGTTATCATCAGCTTGCATTTTACTACATAACATAACTTATACGTCAACAGCAGTGTTAAAATAGTTTTACACAAAGTGGTGTATGACTAGATCTAGAAAATATTTATTGGATAAAATTTATTTAAATTTATAAAAAATTTATTCTCATTTTTATTTAATGAATATCAATTATTGTTTAGTAATTTTTAATAATTTTAATTAACTAGTGTTTAATGCACGGGCTTACTCATTTTTTTTTACTACTTTGTTTATATAGCCAATAAATTTTTTTTTAAAAAAAGATAATAATATATCTCAAGAAATTAGAAACTATAAAATTTGAAGAAAAAAAAGGGGACTATATAGCACATCGAATTTATTTTTGGAAAAAAGAGATAAGCTATCTCCAACAAATTAAAGACTATAATTTTTTTAAAAAAAATAAGAAAAAATGAATAAGTTATACATAATGTAAAGGATGAAGAAGATAAGGGAATATATATATATATATATATATATATATATATATATATAAACAGTTTTTTTTTAAAACTGTTGGGAATAATTAAAAAAGTATTTGTCATTTTTTCTATAAATTATAATATCAATAGCAACTTATTTTGAATATCTTATAATTAAGCATATTATTCTAAAAAGTAAAATGAAGTTTCAATATCTTTGGTATTAATTTTAAAAAGTAAATTAAAATAAGGAATTGAAATTATCGATGAAAAAGAGAAATCTTAAGATAAATAACTATTAGAAAAAAAAATAGAATCAGATAAATAAGTGAAATGAGGTAGTTACAAAAATATTAGAGAAAGTTGTAGGTGAGTAGTTGCAAAAATTGATAAGATTGATAAAAAAAATTAGAAAAAGTTGCAAAATGAGATGCACATGGTATGTGTAAAGAGAGAGAATTCTAATGAGAGAAGACGTGGGAAAGAGTGAGGAGAGTGGAACAATGAGAGCACATATAAACGAATAGAAAGTTTATTAAAAAAATATGTTGTTAACACTTCTTGACTTCCAATGAGTTTCTCTTGTAGTAAATTATTTTCAATGACAAGAATAATTAAAAGTATTTTTTTGTTTAAAAGTATTTATAAGACTTATAATCAATCTCTAAGATAAGTTCTTTTAAAAAGTAGTTTTCAAGTAAATTTATACAAGTTTTTAAAGATAATTTATACAAGTTAAAAGTTTAAGAAAGATAGAAATAATAGTTAAAAAATGACTTAAAGAAGAATATTGAAAACAATAAATGCAAATGATATAGTTAAAGAAGTATCTGGAAAAAAAATCAACATGAAATTAAAGAAATAGAACAAGAATGTAAAATATTTCACTAAATGAATAGGTTAATTCATTTTGTCTTATTTTCAACTCTTCCTTTAAATGAGGCAGGTTAATTTGCCAACAAAAATAGGTCAAAAAATAAAACTCACTCCCTCTAGGGGTTGTCAAATAATAAAATATCGGGTTGACTTATCTAAATATGCTAAAAAAAATGAATATGATATATTGATCACAACAAAACTATATCTAAGTATCCTCTTAGATTTTCATGCATGACCAAATGTTTATTATCTTCTTCACATCAACTATTTATTTCTAAAATTGTGAAATTTGAAGACTTAAAGGTCATTTCTATCATTTAGACAATTCACACTATGTTTCTTTAAAATGAACGAGTACTTTAACCATCCCTAGCAAACAAAATTGTTAGTGTTAATTATTTATGGTGTTAAGAGTACATGGCATGTCCTAAATGCCAAAAGTTTTTTTTTTGTTTCAACCACAAAATCTCTCCTTCCCGACAAAAAAAATACCAATAAAAGATCAATAAGGTCAAATATGATATAAAACCTGATGTAGTAGTGTCATGATAATAAAGAAGTACAAGCCACAAAATACCAAAATTCATAATATTTAAGAATTTCATCACAATATATAGCTGATAGGTTCACCGTCTAGGTCAATAAACTTTAAGATGTAATTTCTTCCAATATTTCATATTCAAATTGAGGATATGCAACCTACTTGAGGTTCTTAGAAGAAGGGAGCTCTATGGGGTATTCCCTTTCTTTTCCTTTCTCGTAGCTTTTGGGGTTCAGGAGTTTCCTCCTGCTTTTCTTGAGAAGGAGGAAGAGGAGGAGGAGGAGGAGGAGTCTGGATAGAAATGAAAGGAGGAACTGAATCATCAAGCTTACTTAAAACAGCTTTGACCTGAAAGTTCACATGTAAATAAGTAAGAAATTACAACTATATAATTCACTTTAATAGCAAGAATGTCATCATGGAGAATAATAAATGGTTGTGGCTTTCAAATTGTTGTCATCACCTTGCAAGAAATAGAGCAATAGCGATATAAATCGGGTTCAGTCAATTTTCTATTGCAAATATTGCATGATGCCTCATTATTTGTTGTTGAACCGGAATGCGGGAGAGGATTCAGAGAAATAACTAGTCTCTTGTTGCATTTGTAAGGCTACAACAAAAAAAGGAACCAAATTCACACACATGGTTTAGATTTTGTTTAAGGTTATTCAAATATATAAGGCCATCATTTAAATTATATAAGCATCCGAGATTGCAGTAATGGTTGTTGAGAGGGGAGATATAATGTCATTTAGAAAGTTAGTTAATGTTAGACTAATTAACAGTAAAGAATGCAAGATGTTGCAATAGTTATTCAAAAATAATTTTTGTATATGTGATCCAAACATGTATTTTGTGATGCCAACTAAACTAACTTTTTTTTAGCTAATATGCCATGGAAGAAAAAATGATAACGAAAAAAAAATGAGGTAACCATGACATAAAATACTAAACACAGGAAAATAGTAGGTAAATAGCACACAATTAATTAGTTGTTTAAATTACAACTGAATGGAATGAAACATGATACAATAATGTATTCAGTTCCATTTAAACTTTATACTTTTCTCTCCCTCTTATTTAAGGAGTAAGGGATGGAAGGGTGTTTTCATTCTCATATTTATCAAATGTTCATTTTATTCATTTCTTTACCTACTTTTCATATTCCATTGTAAAATATCTAAAACAACATAACATTATTTTTTTTTCTATCTCATTTTGCTCAATTACACTCATCATTAGATATCTAAATATGACATTTAGTGATTGTCCAACATTGTATGTAATGGCTTTTCATGCCACGGCAACATTGATACAAGTTTACAACTTGTTGATAATCACAGTTATTTCTGAAGTCAAATAACATAATTTAACGAAATTTATTTTAGAGCTAGCACTAAAAATAATCACTTAAGCTAAAGTTTGGCAAGGAATAATAGTATGGAAGAGTATCATTTACAACACAATTAATATAAAAAAGAATAATGCATTCAAATCAATTTTCATTGTACTTGTAACATGATTTATTGTTGCATTTCACAAGATAAACAATCCAGATTCAAAGTCATAAGAGATAATGTGTTAGGAATGTTAAATATACATAAAATATTTAGTCTGAATAATAATATATCATATCATACCTGAATTTGTGAGGTGTCAATATATTTTTCCATGGTTGTAAGGGAGACAACATCCTTGTAAACATGCCTATAGATTTTAAGTATCTTGTGATGGCGATGAGGAGGCAACGTTACACAATATTGGCAAACTGACAAATTACAATTTATACAATATTTATTTAACTCATTCCTACGAAATGGATGAGATGGACATGAGTCAAAGAACGTTTTTTTCAGAAAAGCCTCAAGCCACCTTGGCTTGTGGATTTTACGTTGTGCCACTTGTTCATCCTACAAGGTAAAGCATGAAAAAAAATTATATCGAAAGTTACCAAAAAAAAATTGAAATCAATGTTTATTTCATCATTGAGAGAGAGAGGTAAGACATTCATTTCTTAATAATTAATTTTTATTTATTAATTATATTTAATACATAATAAATTTATCATATTTAATAAATACAATATTTAATAATATTATTAATGTTAACTATATATTATATTCAATAAATACAATAATTAATACTTTGTAAGAAGAAGTCTATTTTAAAATTTGTTTTATAAGCTAATTAATTTTTTAAATAACCATAGAAATAATAATTATTCCAATATTTTTGTGTGTTTAATGAATAATTTTTATTTGATAATATATTTTTAATATATGTAAATTTATATTAGGAGTCATTTATTCAATAATATTTTAAATTTTAATTATATTATATTTAATAAATACCATTCAAGAAAAAAATTAACGTGTTATAGATGAGAAATATCCACCACTTTATTTTAAATAATTTTTTTATTACATTCATAAGACTTACCCAAGATCTTATATAAGGTGCGAGTTTAGTTTTAAATGAACAATGTAATTATACAAATATATATATATATATATATATGGATAGATAAATATAAATATGACAAATTACTAACATATAATTAGAGAAGCTTAATTGAACGTAAAAAAAAAGTTTAATTGAAATATTTCTTGCTATGATTGAGAGTGTACCTCATTTCAATGTAACAAAAAATTGTAATCAACGTTAAACAGCCTAAAACTTGTATAATTTCCTAAGTAACTCTTGACCTGTAAGCGTATAAATTCAAGAAACCAAATCTTCAATAAATTGGTTATTGCATGTTGTTTTTTTGGCCTAATATTAATCCAATTGCATTTATAACACTAAAATAGGATCCATATCATTCTCATCTCTTTATAGTTCTCAGGCATCAGATTGTACTCTGTAAATTCTTAATAAACAGAACTAAGCATGAAAAATGAATTTCATAAACGAGTTTATCGTTATCAAAATAACAAAAAAAAAATCACAATATTCCATTCACAATTTTTTTCGTGAAAGGGAATATGCAAAGAGAATAACTAGACCAAAGAGAAATTAAGTACTTGCTATGTACTACTCAATTTAACATGTAGAAGGTATACAAAAAAAAAATGTTTTTGGGCGCATACCTTGTTCACTTTTCTGGAGGAAGAGGCACTCATCATTTCCTTTCTTGCAAACTAAAATGCAAAATTAGATTAAAGTTTCAGAATGAAAATATGTTTAAGGAGGAATTTCATATTCAATTGTATGAATTAGACTAATAGCAAAGAAGCAAACGGAAGAAAGAACTACCCGAGGAAGCAACTGTTCTGATATGATGATTCCTTATTGAACCAAAATGAGTTCAAACACTTAGTGAAGAAAGACAAATAAAGCCAGCAAGGACAGCGGATGAAACGGAAGCGTTTTGTGTTCAACTTGTTTTTCTTATTAAAAGAATGTATGACAAGTATTTATGTGAGAATCGCATTAGAGCATTTATAATATATAATTGTTTAAATAAATTGTTTATCTAAAATTTGTGAGTCCAATCATATTACTTAGATTTTAAAAATTTACATAAAAATTTACTCAAATACTAAAATTATTAGAGTAAGTATTTAATTTGAGTCACATTAATTTTTATAATTAAAAAATAATTATTTAATTGATAAAAATAAATTAAGCAATATTAATTTATATAAGCAACTTACTTAAATGACACTTTGTCAAATTATCTACTCCAATAGTAAAAATTTATTAAATAACATTGCTTAATTTTAAGCAAATCATAAAAAAGCCACGTTAAAAATGCTTTATTCAATTTCATGACCCAAAAGAAATTGTCATCAGTGGATTTCCATTTCATCTTTAAGGCTTTAACTCCTAATTACTATCCTTCCTTAGAAAGACATTAATTTTTTTTTTGGTATTGAAAGACATTAATTTTCAAATACAGAAGAATCCATTTTACAGATGTAAATATTTATTAAGATAGAGAATACAAAGATAAAAAAAAAATTACACATTTGAATGTAACTGCCAAATTTGACAATTGACAAAAACACCTTGGACTCATGATGATTTTTCAACAAATTCAACCTTGTCAGATAAAAGGAACAGAAAGAATGCATTATTTATTCAAAATGAGTCTTGCTAACCTTCGAACACTAATAAAGAATTAAAAAAATATTTATTGCAAAATTATAGAACACAAAAAATCATAAATAATAAAATTTTACCCACCTAAAAAAATTTAGTTTTTTAGTCAATTGAGACACTTGTCATTCAAAATATAACATTCAACTGAAACATTTTTAAACTATCATTGAAACGGTTTTAAGGTTTCTATTTCTAATCATGTTTAAATTGAAGTTTGCAAAATTAAGTTTGAGTTTAAAAAGTATATAGTTTTTTCTTCTTCTTCTTGATGGGCTAGACATTTTTTTATGTAGTCCAAGGCACTGAAAAAGGAAACACTTATATCCTTCTAGTCCAACGAACATAGCCCACTTCACATTCTTCATGCTTGTGTTCATCTAAAAATCTTTTGATTGTTGTGGTTTTCTTTTCTTTTTTCGCTAGTGTCTTTAAATAGTGATTAGACAACAAGCTTATATGGTTGTGGGGTGACATGTGGAGATTTTGGTGCACGAGAGAAATGCACCTGTAGTGATGGAAGAAAAAAAAACACGACTGGAAGTAGGATAGGATGTAAACAATCAACTCAAACTCTTGAAATTTGGATTTGACTTATGAAAAAAAACTGATTATTTAAGTTTTATTTATTTATTTGATGAAGTCTAATAAAAAAACTTAGATTTATATTGTTAAGAAATATTAAGTTATAAATTTTTTTTGTTATATTAAATTTAAATTTGACTTTTTAGTTCATTTGTAACTTAATTATTTTTCTTTTATGAAAAATTTCTTAAATAATTTTTTAATTTATTAATATAATATTTAATATTTATTGAATGCTAGATAATTATCTATTGAGAAAAATAAACTTAGCAAGTGAAATGTGAAATTAATAAAAAAAATGTACTAAATAATTAATTTAACATTTTTAAGAGGTAAAATTGTTTTCACAAACAGAAAATATCATATATATATATAAACTACTCATTCACAAATCTTTAATGTTAATCTTTCCAAACTTGGACTTCATTCATTTAAATAATAAAATTGAATCTTAAAACTTAAATTTACAAACAACTTGAATGAGTGATTAATTAAGAGTCAAATTCGAGTAATTCATGCAAAACTAGTTTCATGCAAAATTTTATTTTAATAGTTTGTATTATTTTTTATCCTTAAAACATTTTAAATAACATTTTTTTTACCGTTAAAAATACTTTTTTAGTTTTCAAAGCGTTGGAATATGTTAAGCTTAAATCGTTGCAAATAATAGTGGTTGCTGGTAACAATCTCACTGGTTCCGTTCCGGAGGAACTTACTACTTTGTCTATGCTTACTGAATTGAATGTTGCAAACAACCGGGCTTTCATGGAAAGGTGCGGAATTTTAGAAGTGATGTACTTGTGAATATAACCGTTAATATTGTGGAAAATGACTCTGAAGCTCGGTCTCCAACGGAAGAGAATGGTGGGAGTTCTTTCCTAGTGGTAGCAACTATGCTTGCTGCGATTGGGTTGTTTGTGCAGAGAGATCGATTGAGAGTTGTCATCAATTTACTATATATTAAGAAATGCTTTAGCAGCTTAATTAGAATAACTTTATTTTCTAAATTTTCTAATAGCCTATATGGATATAAGATGTCTTAGATTAATACATGACACTGATCAATATATTTATTTTGTTTTTTAAAATATATAGTGTATTTATAAATCTGCTTCCATGTATTTTTACTTCGAGTAGCCTTTCAATATGGTGCTTTAATAAATCCTTAATTAATAATCAAAACATACATAACAATCCCCGGTTTGTAATAAACCAAAACATTTTCTTCTATTGTAATTTCTGAATTTGTGAATTACAAGTCCGTGTGTCTCAAATCTAAACCTTCCATGGAAAAAAAAGAATTTCAAAACTTCAATTGAGTGTTAAGAGATACAATTTGTATCCTCCGTATGTGTACGTCTTTGTACAAGAGTATTATATTCTGTTTCTACAGTATGATCAACCTATACAAAAAAAAAGAAGTGAAATCAAATCTCATATCCTATAGCCAGATCAAATTAGAAGGGATTCTTCAAATGCTTGAAATCCAACGAAGAATGATGAACACACTCAGCTTTGCTCCTGCAACTATTCAACAACTTCAACAACTCCGTAGCCTTCTCTTTGGTTCCCTCACCACAACCCACTTGCAACAAAACAAGTAGTTTATGAAACACCCCCATTTGAAGCGCCTCAATCAACACCCCTTCTTCAATATTCTTGTCACAAAGCTTCCAAAGAACCGAAACCGCGAAGCTTGAACACAACTCAGACACCCTCAAGAGCTTCTTAATCACAAGAGGCAAAGTCAAAGCATTAGCCTTTGCCATCTCCACCCCTTGCTTGCAATCACAAACGCTATCCAACACCCCCAAAGCCTTCTCACACACCCCTCTCTCCGCATCAACAAGAACCTCCAACACCACATCAACCAAACCCAATTCCACAAACCTTTGACAAGTCGTCACGCCTCTTTTATTATTAACCAAGTTGAAAATCGTTGACAAACAGGCCTTGGTGGAACCACTCCCAACAGGCTCCTTAATCATGTTAATCAAAGCCTCAAAAACTCCTACACATTTCACCAAAGCCTCAACATGCATCTCCTTAAGAACCAAAGCAGCGTTTTGCCTTGTGGATAATTGTTTACCGTTCATGAACCAAACCATGCAAGAGATAGAACTCGATGACCCCAACACGGATCTACCCTCTTCAGAAAGAGGACGCATCCATACCAAAGCACCCAGAATCTCATCCAACACAACCACGTTCTTCTCAATTAACAACCCACGCGATGAGAAAGAGTTGAAAGCGTTCGCTAGTGCTAAAGCAGCACCGTTAGAAACTATGCATCTCTTATTTCTCTCACTTTCCCTTCCCCACGCTTTAATTTTGCTCACCAACTCCACGCACTTGTTCTCGTCCCCGTGTTGCGCCGCCGACAAGATCCTCGTACACGTGTCAGCAACCTCGTACGGGGTGACGGGGATACGAGGAGTGGGGATCCGTTCGATGCCGTGGGAACGGTGCTCCACGCACCAGTCCTGGATCATCCTACGGATGGCGTGGTTCGGGATCATGTCGAAGGTTGTCAACTCCGTTTTGGTGACCGGGCACGTGCGGTTCCCGGACTCGATCCACTTCTCGATGCTGTCGCGGTCGTAGGTTATGCCCGTGGAAACGGTCACGGGGTCCTTCATCATGTCCAATGTTACCGGGCACCGGAAGTGGGTGGGGATCGCAATGTCTATCTCCAAGTCGCCACCGAAATTTTTCAACTCTTTCCCCTTTCTGGCACGCCGGAACACTCTCCCTTTTGTCCATGACAAAACCATGTTGCTATAGTAATAATAATAGTAAAATTTTCGATTTTTTGTATGTATGCTTGTTGGGTAGAGCTTAGAAGAATTGTATGTGAATGTTATGAAGGAAAGAAAGTGGTGAGTGTTTGGTATTTTATAGTACAACATGCTTTGTGGTACATGGGTCAAAGCTTGAGGTAAGACCGTGAGAGAGAAATAGTTCAAAGAGTTATTTATTTTTTTTTTTGTGTGTGCGTGTGTGTGTTAGGACTTTGGGATTATTGTTTGAACGTTGAAGTTTGAAAGTTGAAAAGTCACTCGGGGTTGGATGATTTTGAAATGGGTTAATTAATTAATTAAAATAAGGAAGTGAAGTAATAGTAGTATAGTTGATGTTGTTGTACCAACAAGACGCGGACGAAGTTGAATGGCGTGGGTTTGGAGCTGACTGAGACTGAGTCAGCAAAGGTCGGTGTGCTGACTTGCATCCCTATCTAAAGTTTGCATTTACAATTTGCAATTGCATCATTTGCATGCATGATCTTTGTTTTTTACTAGTACAATAATACTGTTTTTTTGGCTTTTTTGTTTGCAGTTGTAACATTCCCGTTTTCTTTTTTATACTCCTTAGTCTTTTCTGATTTTGGCATTGGGTAAGTCTACTGGTGCATGCCTATGTGTGTTTAATTTAATTTGTCCCCGCCTTATAGGGAAACATGGCTCGGTGCTTCGTACTTTTAGAAAAAAAATAGAAAAATCTTTTCATTCAACACAAATGAAAGGTGCAGCCAATAGCCATGCCAATATAAAACATGCCTCATTTTACTTTGATTTTACACGTTGCGAATTGATATTTTAAAAAGGCGTGGAAAGAATTATAGTATAAAAACTAGGCAAATTTACAAGTACTATATGAAGTAATCAAGATTTATATCATTATATGACGGGTTTTTATAGTAATTTACAATTACTACCATTTTAATTTCTACAAATGCATTGTGTAGTTTTTGTTACATAAATTATATTGTAGTTAATTTTATTTGAATTTCAAACAATATTATAATTATGACAAAAATATTTTAAATATAATAGATAGAATGTGTTAAAGATTAAAAATAATATAATATTTAATCTGATCATAATAGCATAATTAGAATAAAAATAATTAATTTAATTTAATTTTAAAAATAGTAACTATTATAACTTAAAATAAAATATGGTTTAATTTAAATTTGAATATTAAGATAATAACTCTCATGATGAAAAATTAGATTTGAAAACATTTGTAAAATCATAAAAAAAACTAATATCAGTCTCATAAATTGTGTAGAAATTACTTGTATATAATAAGAGAAGAGAGTTAATATATAAAAAAAAAAATGAATTAGTGGAAGCAAATAAACTTTCAAAGTTAGTATAGTAGAAAAGTAGATATAATAATACAATTACTAAGTAATAATACTTTTCAAAGTTTAATTTTATGATTTAATTTTATATTTGTTTCTTACTTTCTTTGTTGCGAACTTGAGAAATAGGGACACGAATGTTCAAAGAGAATATAGGAAGGTTAGAGAGGCTCGCAAGTCGCAAACTTCAATCAAAGAGATGCTTTAGAAACTTGGCAATGGAGGAACTTTATGAAATAGTAATTTATATATTTCTAAAAAATAAACAAATCCTCATTCTATTAGATAAAAGTATATATGAAATAGAATATGAAAAAACAGTTATAAAATTGATGTAACTGCTCTTTTAAATTATTCATGGAGTCTTATCGACAACTAATATTCTTCCTCGTTCTTCGCTTGGCAGTATTATCCATGTAATTAATTATATTTCTTTTAAAGCATTAATTATTTGTATAGTACAAAATATAGCATAAATGTAAGTTATGTGATGAGTGTCTAATAATGAAAAATTGGATGTTCACGTTGGATAAAATTTAATTCAACTTGAAATATATGGATATTGCCATGCAGAGAAGATGATATATTCTATATTCTTGCTTAGCTGTTGGCTTGTGGTCGCTGATCCAACTGCACACAGCAGTATACGTGGGTTGAACTTTTGACTTCTACCACACTCCCATTACCTACCTTATTGTTCTCATATACGACTACGAGACCTCGTTTTTTGTTCCTGTACCATTCAAATACACACCTTCTTTGAACTTCAAGCTTTGTAGGATTACATTATTTTCTGGGAAAAAAAATGTAAATTATATTAAATTCAAAATGATACAATAATAAACGGGGCATACCCCGCAGTTAAAGAAAATCAAAAGTCTCTCTAATACAAGAAGACCTATGTCAAGGTGCGTTTGTCTATACATAAGAAACTTAATCTTGCTAATAGCATCTATTACAGAAAATTGATAATCTTCAAAAATCAGTTTGTTCCTAGACAGCCAAATGCAGTAGACTGTAATTGCTATAGTCAGACAACTTAATTTTCCTTGAACACCTGATGTGGATCTGCCCCTAATTAAAGAGTCAGTAATGCGTGATAAAGAAGTGAAATAGCTGCGAAAAGGTAGAATTACATTATTATACATATATGGATATGCCAATCCTATTCTAGGTACAGTCTAATAAATATGATCATTTCTTTTGTGTTTTTTTTTCTTCTTTTATTATTTTAATCACATGTATCTTCTGTTATCAAAGATTATTTTACTTTAATTAAATAAAATTATTATAAATGATAAATTTTCTTTTTATGTATTTTATGTAATTACATACACAAGATTCAAATTTAAGATTTTTTTAAAATTAGAACAATTATGTATCATTTAATTCACACACTCGGTGATAAATATAACCATCTCTATATGTAAGTATTTGAATCTTTATTAATCCCTCTGTACTATATCCAGCCTCATTGGTCTCAATAAAATGCTTTAAATGCTTTTAATATTATTTTTAATCATATTAAAATTTCATCTTAGTAGCATATATTAAAATTGGTGATCTCCTAAATGTGGATTTAGTTACATATATTCGAAGAGAAATACAAAACAAACGAAACCCATAACACAATCTATAATATAAGAAAAATAGAATTAAAAGAAAACTAAAAAAACCCTTTTAAGAGAAGTTGATCTTCAAATCTTTAAAATATGAAGTCTTCTCGTGTATTTCCAAAATAACAACATTTTATCCTCATGATGCACTTGAGAAGCTAAGAAAGAGTGTGAGACAATTCAAAAAACGAACAAAGATTATCAAAAGATATCGATAGAGACTTATAATCACCCAATAGTGTCATAACTCGTAAGTCAAGAATGGGTTTCAAATAACCCAAGTTGGACCTAGTCTACGAATTTAGTCCAAATGGCTTGGCATGGCCGTGTCAGAAATAGGCAAAATCGTGTCATTTCTAACAAAACAAATCCATGCAGGCTATTGACATGGTCATGTTAAAGGTTTAATAGCTAAAACACATTTGAAGGCTCAAAAAGGAAGAGGGTGTGTAAGTGCCAAAAGTTTTAATGTGGCTTCACGTGTCAAATGTCCTTGTTTCATGATGTGTCTTTCAAAAAAAAAAAATGCATACTATGTGGAGTTGGGGACACATCAATTGTATCTATCAAAATAATTTTAAACCGAAACGCAAATTTGTTTTATTCATGTGTGTGCTTGGTTAAGTCTTAAAATTCATGATCAACTGAAAAATATGTGTTCCAAGACAAAATAAAAAATAAAATGAGGAAAACTTTTTTAAAATCATCTCTTTCAAGAACAGAACCCAAAACGTTTTTTTTTTTAAATGCTGATTTTTTTCAGATTTAGAATATATATATATATATATATATATATATATATATATATATATATATATATATATATATATATATATATTAAGTAAGGCTAAATTGGTCTGCTAACTTGATATAAGGCTGAGCCAGCCCATTTTGGCTCTCTGGTCCGTTGGGCTGGGCCTGGCGACTCATTTTGTAATTCTATTGTTTTATAAGCTTTCACACATGATTACATAAATACTTATGTTATATTACAAGATAAATTTAAATACGTTGCAAATAAGTCTTTCACAACATGTCTAAAGAAAAGGCCTTTCAAAACAAAAGCCTAATGCTTCTTACCATAAGATCTTTTTTAGAAGAAAAAAAGTGTTCAAAATTATCTTCATTTAAAAAAAAATCATTTTTTTATCGTCAAAATAAAATGTTTTGTACAAACCAAAATATACGTGCATTCTACGATTTGATTATCGGGGCAAATAATTTTTTACACAGAAATAAACTGCGCATGCTTTCATACATAAAAATATATTAAAGTTTCTTAACTTATTTGATTGTTGAAGCAAATTTTAAATGACACATACAAAAATTCAATTAAAATGTATTTATTGCAAAAAAAAAAAATGATAAAGGCGGGGTTCTTTAAAGGGTAATTGCTAAAATTAGTTCTAATTCAAAATAGGGAGCAGATAAAATAAAATACTCAAATAATTAAGAACGATGATTTTTCTCTTTTAATTTCTGTTTGAAAATTTATGGAACTGTGGACTACAAACTCAAATCTAAAGTTACCAAAATTACAATCAGTGCTTAACAACAAAATTAAAATTTTATATTAAATTTAAAGAAATTGGTCCAAGACTTAAGATGTATTAATTCATTGGCTTGATTATATCAGGTTGAAACTTAAAAACTTAATGAATGATAAATGCTTATTCTCATACGAAATGTTTCGGTGAGACGAGTAAACGTAGATGAATTTAGTTGTCACTGCAAGTATTGTTGACTGGGTGTTGCGCCATGATTTGCTCAATGTCAATTTGTTCGTTCAGATATTCTGTATATTTGTGTCTTTTGTCAACTTTTGTTAGTATCAGCATCTAAAAATAATTTTAAGTAATTTAAAGTAAACATTTCTACTGAAAAAACATTCAATACATAAAATAAATAAATATTTTTAATTTCTTTTTACTTTTAAACTCTTAAAGTTAATTTTAACGACTTATGTAAACAAAATTTTTATTTAACATCCTACTTGTCACCTTTACCCCTACCGTTAAACTTTAAACCACTCCCAAGGTCCTATGATTTTTTTTTGTCATATTGTTTTATTATATTATATCATGCATATTAATTTATTTCACGATCAAAATTTCTTGTAATGGGATGTTCATTTCTCTTATAAATATAGTATTGGATAAAAAAAATTATTGTTTTATGTAAATAAATAATCATGTATCTTGTTACATTAAATGTAACTACATACATGTGTCGTATCTTGCATCTTACATTAGTGTGTTAAAGTAAATTTTAAATAAAGTTAAAGTTGATATAATACTACATATAGTTACTTATTTATATAAACTACTACTAATAAATAATTTATTACACTAAATATTACACGGAATTTAGTATAGATGAGTCAAACTCTCTCTCCCTCTCTCTTTCACCAAAAGAGAAGATAATGCAGTGACTGACGGCATAGTTGGTTTGGCTCATAGTAAACCTCTTCTCCTTTGGTGTAATGCTTTGTTGACATTTTTGGTGTTTCTTTATCTTGTTGTGTATCCTAACTTAAAATTAAGAGGTGAGGATAGACTTTATTTATGAAATTATCTTTTGTTGACTGATAAAAGGGGACCTTTCATTTTGTTTATGTTTTCTCCTCCTTTTTTTATTTCTTTCTAATGTGAAAGCTTAACTAATAAGAAACAATAAAGTGATTTGTGGAAGCCAGTTGGAAAGTTTGACAGACACACACAGGACACAGGTTTTAATCTTTTGGCTTAACTTGCACTTGCCTTTTGCCACACTGTCACCATTTCATTCGAGGCAACCCCAGCAGCAGCAAATAATATTTGGTTTTTTCTCTCTTTCTTTAACTACTTCCTCACCTGTCTATTTTGTCCATTTCACAAATCCATATTCATCCAAAACTTACTTCATAAACGCCAGAGTCCCTGCAACATCCATATGACAACAACCTTGTGGCGTGTAGCTATAAAGTTGTATTCTCTCATAATTTTGAAATCCCCATCGCATAAAATGAAACAAATTTAAGTTGTGGATTTTCAAATTGGTGCCAGTTGTTGTATTGATCCTCTTGTGTCATTTGCAATCTACATGCACTTTAATACAACTTGCAACCAAATTGGTTCGACAAGTGTTAATGTAATTAAAGCAAAACTAATCACACTACAAGCTAAAGCTACAAACTGGAAGTTCAATAGTGATATTTGATTTACACATCTCAAAATTAACTCAAAAGGGGGAAACATGAATGTGAGATGATGAAAAATACATCCTCAGCTGAGAATCTCTTCCCAGCTTGTCAGCAAAAATCCTTAATAAGTGCTAAAGAAGGTGTGAAATTAATCATGGAGGAGATGTGGAGAACTACACCATGAAAAAAGATATAAAAAAAAAAAAGTTCACAAAAGAAAAGCCAGCTAGAAGCAAGGACTGAAGAATAAACATGCACACTAAAGAAACACCTTAGAATTATTTACAACCAAGCATGATCACCTACCATCTGCTGATGTGAAAGAATCAGCAAATCCGTAAGGGCGAGTAGGTATACTTGTCTGTGTGTTATCCAAGCTTGGAAGTAGCGAAGACGAAGAAGATGACTCCATTTGGCTTCTACCTTCGTAAGCTTGCCACTTCTTTAGTGCTTGTGGTAGGGACATGTCAAGGTCAATGCCATATATATCTTCAGAATTCTGATCAGATGGTTTCCAGAGTTCCACAAGAGAAGAAAGCACGTTGACAGCATGACCCATGTCAGGCCTTTGATATGGCTCCCTCGCACAGCAGTGGCCGGCTAACTCTGCTACTGTGTGAATGCTAGCAAGCGTTTCCTCATTGAGCTCCATGGCGGAGTCTATGGCCTTGCGGAATGAGTCCTTATTTATGGACATTTTGCGGAACCATGTTACAAGGTGCATGCTATCCTCGGGTTGAGTCTCATCAAGTGCTTTCCTTCCTGTCATGAGCTCCATCAATATTACCCCAAAGCTGAACACATCAACTTTAGTTGTCACACGGCCAGTAACTGCAATCAGATAGCCATTTGCATGGCAGAGTTAGAGATGTATGCCCAATAGTCAATGAACATCCAACAAAGATTAAACACAAGCATTCAGAATTTTTATGCCACCATGCAAAGAAATCAGGTTACAAACATCAAGTCAATCCAAATACTCCATGTCATCAAGACAAGATAAATCCCAAGGGGAAATTAACATTCTGAAAGCAAGCTAACAAATTAATGTATTAGAAGCAATAAACATGAATAAAATGGATGCAGCGGTTACATTCTTGAGTCTTGACTTTCGAGTACAGGATGAGTTTGTAAATAGTAATAAATGGTTTTACTTGACTTCCAAGCAACAGTTCCAAGTTGTTAGAAAATAGCTCTTTCTCCTATCTCTTCATCAGTAAATTAGTCAAATCTTGGCACATTTGGTTAGAAAGTAGATAAGAGAAAAATTTGTCTTATTAGCTTCCTAAGAAGAAATGATTGTCTCCAGTTGCTTTTAAAGTATCATGGATCCTAGCAGGCAATAAA
This sequence comes from Glycine max, assembly GCF_000004515.6. NCBI lineage: Eukaryota > Viridiplantae > Streptophyta > Magnoliopsida > Fabales > Fabaceae > Glycine > Glycine max. The sequence continues at coordinate 44,944,418 of NC_016089.4, read as the reverse complement.
TATGCAAATCAAACTAGATTTTACTATGGTATATTTTTCCCAGGGAATCTAGGACACTAAGCCATTGACTTAAAATATATTATCTTATTATTCCTACTGTTTATTTGGAAAAACTAACTAAAAACGGCATTATCTCAAAAAGACATAGTGCAGTGAAGGGAAGTTAAAAAACTAACAGATACCTGCATACTCTGGCGCCAAATATCCAAAAGTTCCTGCAATTCTTGTTTCTATAGAGGCTTTTCCTTCTGGAGCAAGACGGACAAGACCAAAATCTGCAACCTTTGCCCTCATATCATCTCCAAGGAGAATGTTTGAAGGTTTTAAATCCCTATGTATGAAGCTTTGATGGGCCAAGCTATGCAGGTACTCAACACCCCTTGCCACATCCAAGGCAATTGTCAATCTTCTATTCCACTCCAGTGGTTCTAGTCCTTCCTCTGGCCAATTAAAAAGATGGCTACTCAACGTTCCCTGAGGCATGTACTCGTACACAAGAAGCTTCTCATTCCCATCCAAGCAGTAACCAAGAAGGGCAACAAGATGCCGGTGGCGAACCTTAGTCAAAACAGCAATTTCGGACTTGAATTCTGTCGCACCCTTCCCAGCTATTGCCCCACACTCCATTCTTTTCACCGCAATTCTTGTACCATCATGGAGTTCACCTCTATAAACCGTTCCAAAACCTCCTTGTCCCAGAACATTCTTCTCACTGAAATTGTCGGTGACGTTCTTCAGAACTTGTATGGAAATGACCATATTTCCTGCTTCAACCATTTGAATATCACTTGCCTCACTGCCAGGCATGGTTCGCGTTTCACTGGCAGCACCAACGTTGACACTTGAACCAGCTACGGTTATCTTTACACTCTCATTATCGGATCCTGAATGCCTAGGATGAATAACAAGGGCATTTGGGCTCTGGACCCTGCTCAGCTTCTTTTGCTTCATCCTAAACAAGCAGAAAACCAAGAAACCAATCATTGAAACCACAAACACAGCCCCAATCACTGAAAACACAATTACTCCCACACGGGAAGAAGACTTTTTGCCACCATTTCCTGGACCCCCGCCACTTTCTCCCTTGGCATTGGGAGCCATTGGAGACACCGGACCCTGCGGGGATAAACTACTCTTATCCTTCCCTATATCAATGTTACCACTTGTACTCACAACTACATTTTTCCTAAAACTTGGCACCTTTCCATAAAGCTGATTATTCGCAACATTCAATTGAGTAAGCGCAGGTAAAGTAGCAAGCTCCTCCGGAATCGAACCAGTGAGATTGTTATCAGCTAACATTATCCTTTGCAAGGATTTAAGTTTAGCAAAGTCAGGCGATATCACACCACTAAGTCCCATCTTCTGAAAATTAACAACCGTTATATTCCCATTGCTACATGTAATCCCAATCCAATCACCACAGGGATCATTTCCCTTCCAACTCTCAGCAAACCTTTGAGGATACCCCATAACCCCAGCAACAGAAAGAAGAACATCCACCCTGGGATCACAATCACCCGGACTCGGCAAGCAAAAACTATTCGAATCCTTAATATTATCCACCACAACCCCATCAGCAAACACCGGCATTGGACCCTGAAACAAATTATTAGTCAAGTTCACAACTTTAAGCGTCTTGAGACCCACCAATAAAGTCGAAACAGGACCAGTGAACCTGTTATCCCTCAAATTCAAATCACGCAAGCTCTTCAGCGCGGACAAATCAGGCAAGGGACCCGTGAAAGCATTAGATTGCAACCAAACTTGGGTCAAGAAAGTCATGTTCTGCAGAACCTCAACACTCCCACCGAGCTTGTTAACACTCTTCTGTCCATTCACCCACAGAGACTGAATCTGCGACCCAGAGAAACTCAACGGAAAAGTTCCCTCGAGGCTGTTCATAGCCAAGTGCAAAAGCGTCAACCCGGGGAAAACATCAGAGCTGAAGAAGTCCGGCATGGTGCCTCTGACGTTGGCCGAGTTGGCAGAGAAGTTCTGAAGCCCGGAAGCGTTTCGGAGACTCTGAGGAATCTCCCATGGCTCAAACGGGTTGTTGTCTATCTCCACTGCCTGGAGCTGCGACATGCCGGAGAAGAAGTCGGCGGGGACGGCGGAGAAGCGGTTGTTGCTGGCCACGAAGACGCGGAGGCTGCTTAAGCCGTTGAGGGAAGGTAGTGGGCCCGAGATGTTGTTGTATTGGAGCTCCAAGTGTTCTAACTGGGTGAGCTTCTGGAGGGTTGTTGGGAGGGTGCCTTGGAGGTTGAGGCGCCCGATTTGGATCCGGGTGACCCGTTTGTTGTCGGAGCATCTGACGCGGGCCCACTTGCACGGGTCCGGGTCGGACCAGCCCGGCGGATTGAGGCTGTTCTTGAGAGCCAGCATAACAGAAGCATCATCATCTTCTTGAGAGCTTGCCAAGAGAGTCATCATGGTGAAGACACCAATGGCCAACAAGGCTAAAGGTTTCATCTTTCTTGTATTAGCTAGTTTCAGAGAGAGAAAGAGGGGGGGTGTAAACTGTAATGTGGTGGAATAAGTAAGTAAGGTGGTGGTGGAGATGGGGAGTACATAGAAATTAGAAAACAAAAGTGTTGGGGTTGGGAGAAGAGAAGGGAGAAGTGCACATGGGAAGTGGGGCCCAGGTATCTGCCTGTCATGACCACTGCTGATGAGGAGAGATTGAGAGAGGCTGTACTGTCATCAGTGGGTGTGATTCTGGTGCATGGGCCCTCTTCATTTCATTTTCATCATAATATATAAATAAATAATAATTCTCAGATTGAAAAAAAAAAATAGTGTATAAATAATTGAAAAGCATAGTTTGAAGTAATGAATCGTATGATTGTTCGAATATAGGTACCGGGGATAAATGGCAATTGGCATCTGTAGGAAATATTTTTTTAGAAAAAAAAAAAAATATATATATATATATATATATATAACTGTTAGGAAGTTAATAAAAAAAGAGAAAAATGTTTTCATAAAATAGTGTACAAATAATCAAAAAACAGAGTTTGAACTTTCAAGTTATAATTATCGGAATATATGTGCTAGGGTATATGGCGTATTTGGGAAAGATTTTTTTTTAAAAAAAATTTGTTAGAAAGTTAATGAAAATTGAAAATAAATATTTTCTTAAAATATTAAACTAAGCATAGTTTATAATGTTAATATGATTTTATTTTGCTTTTAAATAAATTTAATATGATTTATTATGAAGTATTGAATTTAAAGGAAAATTTATAATATATATATATATATATATATATATATATATATATATATATATATATATATATATATATATACTAGTGACGTTTAGCTCCATGATAAGAGCAATCACATGCAATGATGAAAATATGGGCCAAATGGCAAGAGCAAAACCTGGACCAGCTGTTCTCCCAAATTTTTAGGCATAACTTTTGTCCCAAACTTACAAGGATTCACAGTTTTTTTCAATTTTATTTCTTATTTTTCTACATTTTAGATAAATATTTTACACACAAAATAATCAAAATATTATTTCATTTGTCGTGGTTTCGTTTATTAATTTTTGTTATATTTTTTAATATATATATATATATATATATATATATATATATATATACCTGAAGTTTTTAATTTGATATTCATGTTAAATGGACCAAATAAAAGAATCACAGATTATTAAAATGGACCATTTAAATAAAAATATGTTATTTTATAAGAAATTTATGTAAAAAAAAAAAGAAGCAAAAATGAATAAATTAAGTATTATATTTGAAAGGCATAATATATAACAGATAAGCATGTTAATAAGCCCAGGAAAAAAGATAAAGTGACAGGAATGGAAGAAATTAAATAACGGTGGATCATGAACTTTCAATTCGTCATTCTTGCGTTGAGCTCTCAATATCTTAGCTGGAAGCTATTGCTAATGAGGGAAAGGGAGACTTTAAGAATGATTTTCGATCTTTTAAAGTAACTTACAATGACAGAAGGGAACTTTCTTTTAATGCCCTTTCTTTGAGATGTCAACCAATAGGTTAGGTAGCTATGATGATATTACTATAAGATTCACTTTATATTTACGTTTTTCCAAAATAATATTTATATCTTTATCTTTCTATTCATTTCAAACTCCAGTTCCTATTTAAGAAAAATCAAACATAGTGTTATTTATATCTTATCTTAATCATAAGAGAACTAACATACGTAAAATAATTTATACAATATTATATTTTATTTTTTGTTATTATTTATTACATTTTAAATTTAAATTTATCTTTCTTTTCTCTCTTTTGATTGTATATTTTCTTGTACAATTTATTTTACAAGTATAATTTCTCATTTTAAAATATGAACAAATATATAAATATTTTAAATTTAAAGTAATAAATTAATTATATAACTTGATGGTGGTCCAGCTCTTATGACAAACAGAACAATTTACATAAATTTAAATCTAACATAACAAAATCCTAATCTACCCAACAAAATTACACCAGGGTTACTAAATAACAGGAATACTTCTATTTGGCTGCTGCATTATTCTCAGTAGATTTCCTAAAAAAATAGAACAAATAATTCTTACAAAAACAGAGAAAAAAAATAGAAGACAAAACCACGAGAAGTAATGGCTTATCTAAATACAATGGAAGTGTCGATGCAAAGATTTGCCTGCTTCATGCCAAAGCTTCCACTTCAAGACTACTCATATCACAACACCAAAATGCAGTGAATAGACTAGCCGTGCATATAGTTAGACACTCTTTTGATTATTACTGATTTTTCTTAATTTAGCATACACTATAATTGGCACATGCAATTTAGTGTAACAATGGACATAAAAAGAGAACTCAATATATAATAGATTAGATTACTAGTGATGCTTACAAAAGAATAAGAAGGAAGAAAGTTGCCAGTAAAGTGTAGAGCCTAATTCCTCATTATTTTCTGTTTTTCATGATCAAAAGATTTATATATATATATATATTAAGTTTTTAAAGAAGAATATGTATTACTTGAGTAAATAACTTGCAACACATCAAATTATGTCAGTTTCAAGTATTGAATTACATTTTACATCCAAGGCAACAATTCGCATAACTTAGGTCACAAGACTCAACCTATAACAATTCAAATAATAATCACCGTTAAATAAGAGTAAAGAATGTCATACCTTATTGTGCACATTGTCCACTTGATCAAGTGAAGATATTCCCTCAGACGAATCTTGGAATGCAACCATATCTCTGCATAGACACACGATATCAATACACAATTCCTCATTTAAGTCCCGGAAGTAAAAAGAAATAAAGGACAATCTTAAAACAATAGTACGTGACAAACAAATTTTGGCTAAAAAACAAATCATTAGTTTACTTTACCCAATTAGCAAATATCATCAATAATAAAGAGTGTGTTAACAATAATAGAATCTATAATTTTTTGTGATTTCAATTAGCAAATATCATCAACATGTTCATCCAACTCTTCCCCAAAATAGAATCTATAATTTTTGTGATTTTCAATTTCTTTCAATCACTAACTATAGTAAAGAGTGTGTACGTTAAAGAGTATATTTCAAGAATTTCTCTTCCCACATATTTGTTTATTTTAGAAAAGTCAAATCAATATTATCTTACTATAAAAATGTAAATTACAACATCTCATGGCTCAAACTAAATATCTGATGTATGATAGTATTGCACTTCTTTATACTATTGATATACAAACTTATATATTTGGTATAGAATTTTGGTAGACATAAAAGAATTGGATTAGATTTTTTCTGTGTATAAAAAATTTAGTTCGTATTATTTTGTCTGACCAAAAATGTCAAACTAAGTACACAAATGCTCACTCTTTAAAAAAAATCTATATAAATTACTCGTTCCAAAGTAATGAGAGTGAAATAACCTGCAATTGCAAATTAACTACAAGACAAAATTATTGCTATTTTTAAGGACCATCTTTTTTTTCGTTTTTAAGATTTTAAAGTTTTGTGGTATAAAATTAGATTAAAAAGAGATTTTTAAAATTAGATTAAGTTTCATTTCAAGATTTTAAAAAAAGAGAATTATGATATTTCACATAAAAATTGAACTTTTGTCACACCAGTCTCTTCTAATATATGCAGAATTCAAACATAAAAAATATTTGCAACTTTTATATGTATGTACAAAAATTGTTTTTACTACGAAAAATATAAGATTACAAGTCTTTTTTACCAAGACAGAAAGGTGCCACGAGAAAGACAGAAACAGACAGCAGAAAACGAAGAGCGTTTTAGGCAAAAATCTGAGCTAGTGGGTCTGGAATGCAACGGCAAGCGTACAAATATCCACCAACAAAATTCTTTGGCAGCACAAAAGGTAGCCCAACTATTATGTGGACCTGTGATATTTTTTTTATCAAAAAATGAAAACCACCATTTGGGCTATTGCTTTCTGCACTTCTACTATTGCTTCTTGCATTTCTCATTACATTAAGAAAAACCCATTCCAAAATGCAATTTATATTTTGGAATTGGTTTTCTATAATGCAATGGGAAATGCAAAAAACAATAGTGGGAGTGCAAAAAGTTTTATCCCACCATTTGTTGTAGTTTGTTTTATAGCCCAACCCAATAATTATTGTTGTGCAAACGGTAAAAAATTGTTGATTTTTTTTACTTGTTAGGAAAATTGTTTTTCTTCCATGAAAAAAAAAATATTGTTGATCTTGGTTAACTTCAATATTGATTTACGATTCAATATGGACCATTAAAGTTGGACTTCTTCTCTTGCAGGCTCAAATAAGTATTGTTTATGGGCTTCATGAGGATCCAAGACAATAACTTATTATCTAGTGCAACTGTATGTGTTTTGAAACCGAAAAAGCTCATAGTAATTCTACTTATAGTTACTACACTCCCAAATTTTTATTATTAATTAATCTGTCTGAGAATAGTTACAGCAGGGAATTCATTCACTAAAGATTAGTTTTCTCTTTTTGGTAACTTAAAAATGGTTTTAAGTTGCTAAGTTAGATGCATTGAAGACGTCTAATTCCAGACTTCCAATGATCAGTGAAAGAAATTGGAGCATATGCTCGTCATTGAGCTGGAATTTAGATCTTGTTATGTTATTGAATAACAAGGCATAATTACGTTAAAAGAAAAACACAATTTTTATCAAACATTATCATAACGGATTTAGACCTACAATAAAGAACAAAACCAATATACATTAGTCCAATTTCACTAAGCCCAAATACAAGTCCAAAATAATATAAGTATAAGAATTGAGAATCTTATGATCTTATACCAACTCCCATACAGTTACAAAGCATGAGATCTAACAAGTAAACTGTTAAGCAATGTCTAACACCAATGGGATTCACGTTAAGAGAATATTTTCATGCATTATCACTTAAAAATGAGCATAAATAGTCACTTTTGTCCCTCGATATGTAATTCGTTGACAAATGCACCGTTAATAAAATATAAAATTTAATCCCTGAAAATATAAAAAGTGCGACAAATATATCTTGCCGTTAACTTTCGTCCGTCACCAATAATAAAGTCACCTATGTGGCACAGAAGGACAAATTTGTCACTGAAATGATGAACAACGTGGATTATCAACATAAGAGCATATTTGTCATAATATTCTTTTTTGATTTTTCATCTTTTCACTCCACTGACACATAGATGACAATATAAAATTTATTCCCCGAAAGTAAAGTACGACAAATCTATTCAAATGTTAAAAATAGATTATGACTAATGGTTATTATTATTATTATGTGTTTATAATTTAGTGTTCATATTTGTTTAGTATTTACGTAATATATTTTTTAAATTTCCTTTTAATATATATTATTTTATTATTTTGATTTTCTTGTCAAACCTTAACCTTTACAGTTAAAAAAAACTTTATCTTATATCTTATAATTTTATTAAATTTCTACTAAATTTCTCATTTTTAATCTTTAAAACTATTTCATATCTTAATTTCAACTTAAGTAACCTTATATTTAGATTGAAAATAATATGTTGAGAGTTTTGATTAGAAAAAACACAATCGGCTGCGAGATCAAATTTATTTATTTTAGAAAAAAAAATTTAATCAACTTTTTTTTTAAAAAAAAATGTCTCATAAAATTTAAACTAGATAAAACTAAAGTGGAATTTTTTTTTAAAAAAGTCTCACAAAATTTAATCAATTGAGTTATCATTTTAAAAAATAAAAGTATTTTATTTCTTGAAATTTTTTGTTTTTTCAATTAATTATTAATCTTTATTATGTGCTCTTTCATAATATGTCAAATAGAATGTAAGGTCACTACAGCCTCTAAATCAGCGAGAGATATAACTCTACGTTCCGCAGGTAATAAACCTTTGTACTAATTTTTTTTTTGAAGTTACCATCTGTATTAGTTTGAGCATTATTGTATTTTTTTTTTAAATTTATTTGGATTCTTTATTTGTTAGTAATTGTTTTTTCATTTCATTTATATTATGTATAATAAGTGTTGTCTCGAGTGGAAGCACATAAGGTTTATCCATGTGATTCTTTCATATTTGAGGTATATATATACATTTTATTGATTAAGGAAAAATACTTATAATTTCACTTTAGTTCTATCTAGTTTAAATTTTTTGAGATTTTTTTAAAAAAATAGTTGATTATATTATTTTTAATAAATAAATAAATTTGGTCATACGGCTCATTGTGCTTTTTCTACTCGAAACACTTGACATATTAATTTCAATCTAAATATTAGAGTACTTAAGTTAGAATTGAGATATAGAATAATTTTAAAGATTAAAAGTGAAAAATTTAATAGAAATTTGATAAAATTATAAAATATAAGATAAAGTTTTTTCAACATTAAAGATTAAGGTTTGACGAGAAAATCAAAATAATAATAATATATATATTAAAAGACAATTCAAAAATATATTAATAGCAGTAAATTACAAACACATAATAATAATAATAATAATAATAATAATAATAATAATAATAATAATAATAATAATAATAATAATAATAATAATAATAAGTTAAAATATATTATTATCTTCCGGATATATTTGTCATACTTTTTATACTTTCAGGGACTAAATTTTGTATTTTGTATAATCAGCACTACCTATATTTGTCAGCGGGGTTGGAAGACGAAAAGTAAAAAATATATTATGACAAATATGCTCTTATGCTGACAATCTAGATTGACGACAGGATATATTTGTCGCACTTTTCTTCATTTTCGGGGATTAAATTTTATATTTTCATCATTCCGAACACATTTATCAGCGAATTACACATTGAGAAACATAAGTCAATATTTACCCTAAAAATTACTACCAATAATATTTGCTTGCCCATGCCCAATCGTACAAGTATAATTGGTGTTTAACTAATACTACTAATAAGTTTGGTACACTCTAGTTAAGCGGGTTGTTCATCACGGCTAAAATATTTAAGGATTACAAAAGCTTACAAGGCAAGCTCTTCAATAAGTTGGAATCATGAACAAGTGTTTGAGAGTAATTTGTACATCGGAAACGGCATTGCTATGAATGCTTATCAAAATTGAGCATATGCGGCTAATCCTTTGTCTCTGGTGGACACTAACTAATCAGCCCTACCTACATGTTTATGGTAAACAATTGTAAAGTGAGGAACAGAGGAAGCATGAGATGAGAATAGATTAAAAAGGGTCACCAACCTAGTGGAGGAATTTGCTTTATAATAATATGTCAGTAGGAGTAGTAGAGTGTAGTAGTTATCAACTAGAGTTATTATGTATACATTCAGGGTTAAACTTCTTAACTAAAAAAATATTTAAGGTCACACCTTACCTTAGTGTTTCAGAAACATAGAAAACTTAATGACCAGTTTTGTTTCAAGACAGTTTTTAGGTGATTTCAGAAGCAAGCTACTTTCACTTGATCTTGAAATTTGAGAAGGTACGTAACACTTGCACTGCATCTGTGTACTTAAGTAAGCACTGGTTGTCTTATTTTACTTTTCCACTTTAGCTTTTCTCAACTCTTTCTTGAGTTTTAGATAAGTCTGAATCACTGAATAAAGCAAATAGTTTGTGGATTTTACCTTCAAACTTCATATCATGCCATCAGTGCCCCGTTTTGCCACCACCAAACTCTGCCTCGCTAGCCAAGGCTCCAAAGTAATTTTCCTCTCTAAACTATCACAAAGTAGGCCTTTCTTTGTTGCTAAACTGTGTGCTTATTATACAGAATGGAAATCCAGGTAGATTTAGTTCTAAATTTTGGAGGGATGAAGATGAAACAAGCATCTTCATGCAATTTTTTGTTTTTTGATGTTGTTGGATCTCCATATTAATGTGTTTGTATTTCTGCCTTGTGTGTTGAATGGTGGTCTTTTCGTCTCTAAACTTTGATTTGCACTTACAAACTGATGGAGTTCAGGTTTTACCTGGTTGCTTTGTTCTCTCTCTCTCTCTCATCAAGAGATTGAGATGCACTTATGACGTTTAACCTTCTAAGTCAATGACTCCTTGGAAATATATAATCAGAAAGAATCTCCGTAGCAGATTCAACATTGATTTCAAATTAGATGTACTGTGTTACTAATATATAGATTTTACTGCATATAGAGCCTATTTTTGTCTTCGATCAGAATCACCCTACTTTTTAGTGTTTGTTTCTTTTACATTTGGCTGGCCAAACATATCATGAAACAAACAAGCACCAAGTAGAAATTTTTTTCAAGCAGTGAAAAATACATGAATCACAAACATGGTACTTGGATGATGTGTATCTAGTAATCTTTCACAGTATCAATATTGCCTCAAGATTATTTATTTGTTTTATTTGCTCTTAGGATTGCCAAACATGAGCTTATTGATTTTCATGGCTTACCCAAAATGCAGGATAAAATAAACATCCCAGTGCAAGCTCAGAAACAGATCTTAATATCTTATTCTGAACACTGTGGTGGTTATTGGCTAATAATTTCCAATTGTATTTTGTAAATTAGCTTTCTAACTTAAGCACAGCTAAAACATGAAACCAAACTTTGATCCTGAAGTGGAGGCTAATGCAGAAGATGAATCTGAGGTTTCTTCCAAAGTATCTATTCAAGAAGCCTGTAATGATTCTTGTTGTGACAACCTCATTAACATTTCCAACATCACAAATCCAATAGGGATTCATCCTAATTCAGAAGCTATTTCACTTGACTCAACTCTCAACTCCATGAATAGTGAGCCAGGGGAAAGAGATTCAATAGGATTCTCATTCTCAAGCAATGAACCTGCCTCTCAAACTACAGCACCAACCATTCCACGAGTCTTCCCTTGCAATTTCTGTCAGCACAAGTATATCAGCTCTCAGGATCTTGATGGACTCATTGATGAACACAGGAGGGAGAGAGAATTAGCAAAAAGGACAATGAGAATGACATTTTTCTCTGATGGTTGCTAGTTTTATTAACAAGTATTTGAAGTCTAAAGGTTGAGCACAATGTGTATGAAATGTTGTAAACTTTGAGTTTTTCGAGTTCAATTCCTACTAATAAACAAAATTAATGGTTAAAAAGTATTTAGTAGTCTTGATCAAATTTTTAATTATTTAAAGAAAAGATAATTTTCTTTTTGAGTTATCAATATATTTACAATTTCATTTCTTGATTATATGCATGTGTATATACGGATGTATCTACATTCTACAGTTTCAAAGTTCATTGAAAGGCTGCAAACCTTGAATACATTGTGCTCAAATGTTTAGTAACAAATTTAATTTAATCATGTTTGAATGTATGAACTAACGAAACTTTGCGTGAGCTCATGTGCAACTCTCGTTGCAAACATAAAAAACATTTGCAACTTTTTTATTTGAGTACCATTTTTATTCACGACGAAAAATATGAGAACGCAAGTCTTTAGGTGCATGAGATAAACAGAAACAGTCAACACTCAACAAAAGGTGATCCAACTTCTCTTGCTGGCTCAAATAAATCTATTGTTTATCCGGTGAAACTGTATGCAATTTGAAACCAAAAAAACTTATAATAACTCTACTGAATACTGACAGTTAATACACTCCCAAGATTTTATTATTAATATGTCTGGGAATAGTTTGAACAGGGACTCATTCACCAAAAAATAGTTTTCTGTTTTTGGTAAATTTAAAAATGTTTTCAAGTTGCTAAGCCGGTTTATTGAAGACGTCTAATTCCAGACTTCCAATTATCGATGAAAAAAATTGGGGAGTATGCTCGTCATTGTGGAATTTAGATCTTATTAAGTTATTGAATAGCAAGACATGATTACATTAAAATAGAAAAACGTTTTTTTATCCAACATTGTCATAATCTGACTTCTATGAGATAACAAAGGTTGTTTTTTTTAGGCCCGGAAGAAAGAATAAAACCAGGCTATTGCTTCCTGCACTTCCTTTTTGTCTTTCAGAATCGTCAATCCGGAATGTAATTTTTCATTCCAGAATGCACTCCCTCTTTTTACTTCCTGACTGTTCAATTTGAAAGGTCAAAAAAACATTCCAAAAAGAGTGCAGAAACAACTTGGAAAGTACAGGAAACAACCATCATAAAACCAATATGCTGGTCCAATTTCTCTAAGCCTAAATACAAGTCCAAAATAACATAAATATTTTTTTGTCAGAAACTTTTGATTCTATACCAACTCACATTCAATTGCAAACTAAAAAGCATGAGATCTAACACGTAATCTGCTAACAATGTCTAGCACCAATAATAGGATTCACATTTAGAGAAAATTTTCATACCTAATTACTTGAGAATTACTACCGCAGCCTATAAGAAAATATTGTAAATAGACTATGAAGGTATTAGGTATATTTTTTTCACCCTTACAATCTTGGCAAACACTACTTTAAGCGTTGAAAGTCTCTACTAGTATACCATCAGAATTCAGCTTGAATAATCAGAGGAAATTCCGTTTGAATATTCTTTCCACTTTAGATTGGTGCTCAACAAACTCTTTCATGAGTTGTTGGACTTCAACCCGAAAGAAATTAATAGGGCCTTTGGGGTATCTAGTTCTGAAGATATGGTTCTTGATAACAAGGGGGCTATATGTTCTACGAATTCAATCAATCCGAGTAATTTTCATTATCTTTTTCTTTTCTTTTCCTTTCTATATAAATTTAATTCTAATTCTTTGGATCCTCGATCTAACTGGATTGCAACTTGACCTTCTCTTTGTTACTTCACTCTTTTTATATATATAAAAAAATCATAATCGAAAATAATTGGACTAGACTAGAGCCACGGGAGAGCAAGGATAAGGATAGAGATGCAAGGTCATACTCTGCCACATGACATGGAATCGAATTTTGAGACTTCAAAAAGGATTGAATATGGCCTCTTGAGTCTTGACACAAATTTGAATTAAGGTAGCAAAAACTAAATATGCTCTCCAGTTTTATTAACTAGTATTTTAAGTTTAATGGTTAAAAAGTATTTGGTAGTCTGTAGTCCTGGTCAAGTTTTTAATTATTTAAGGAAAAAGTAAAACCTTGAATACACATGTTTCAGTACTACTGGAGTTGAAGTATGCGTTTTAAATTCACAAACATTATATTAGAGAGAAGGTAATATAGTGGCACACAAATTAGCTAGACTAGCTTTTGTTTTAGGAGAAAGATGTTGGATAGATGAGGTCCCTTACCAATTGGACCTCTTATTTGAATCTGATGTACAACAATCTATTTCCACCTTGGAATAAAATACAATCTTTCTCCTAAAAAAAAAAGAAAAATAATTGTCAGGTACAAATATAAAGCTTCCATCGTCTCGTGCAGTTGTTTTGGCCACATTTTAGCAACAGAATCATTGATATTTTTATGATCAATGGTCTCATTACCAATAACATTTGCTTCACCATGCCCAATCGTGCAAGTATCATTGTTGTCTGACTAATATTAGTTTGGTACCAAAATTCAACTCTGATAGCAAAGTGGGTTCATCACGAAAAAATTAGTTAAACATTATAGAAAGCTTACAAGGCAAGCTCTCCAATAAGTTGGAATCATGAACATGTGTTTGACAGTAATTTGTACATCGAAAAAGGCATTGCTATGAATGCTTATCAAATTTGAGCATATGCGGCTAATCCTGTCTCTGGTGGACACTAACTAATCAGCACTACCTACATGTTTATGGTAAGCATGAGAATATATTAAAAAGGGTCACCAACCAAGTGGAAGAATTTTCTTTATAATACTAGTAGAGTGTAGTAATTATCAACTAGAGTTATTATTATTATGTTATATTTTCAGCACAGCAATGTTGATACCAATGCTGATTAAGCTATGCAATTAAGACTTTATAATATGAAGTGGGGGGACCAATTTTGGAGACTAAGGTGGTGGTGACCAGCGGCGTCTTGGGAGATGAATAAAACGACGGAAAGATGAACTTGTCTCTAACTGCCATGACCAAAAGGTAGAGTGTCACTTGGTCATGTGCCATTTATGTGACAGGGTAAAAGCAAACACAATAGGATTATTGATAGACACGATTAATTAAATTGTGTTGTCTTTGGTACTGTCTTATACTTGTGTTAGTTTCTTGAGAGAAAAAAAAGTACTGTTCTATTGCATTGTTTATTCCACCACTCTTATGGACAAATTTTGATTGGACAACGATCCAACATACGTGGCTAGGTTGCATTTGTTGTGGGTTTTTTTAATGTTTATATTGATCACTCTTTCTGATCTAGTTGAGAAAATCACTAACCTGCTTTTTGGACATGTGCTTAGGCCTTAATGGGCTAATTAGTAGGCATTCCCCCTAGCCTAGGAATTCTTTTTAGTGCCCAAAGTCATAGAAAATTTTGCTTTGATTTGAGAAGCATATATGTCCTTATTTCTCCACTACTTTCTCTATCTTTTTGGGTGTTAAAAGACTGTTCCCCTTTGAACATGTGCTTAAGCTTCTAATGCCCAATTAAAATATATGTTATAATGTCTAACTTTGGCTAGTTCAACCCAAAAGCATAATGCAGGATCCAATTTTGTGAAGATATATTCTTCATAAAGCACTTTTTGCAAGATAGGTATACTTTTTTATAAGCCCTGCCTTGTCAGCCCTTTAGACAAGTGCTTCTCTCTAATATTCTTTCTCCATTAATTCATATTGTTGCTCTGAGTCTCCTTCTAATTGTTAACTATTTTTTATGGCCAATGCATGGTTGGTGCTTTTAAAACTACATTGAAGTATAAATGCTGACATCAAATGGAGTTATGAAAAGGCAAGAGCTTGTTGCCAAATTTTGTCTGTCTGAAGCTTCTGCACTAACTTCAGATGGGATCCTATGAACTATCTGCTGCTATACCTGTGCAAAAATACCATTTCGTAGTTTCTTTTTCTAGTTTGAACTTTGAAGCAGTGGAATCTTAAATAGTGACAACCTTAAAGTGAATTTGATCACTTTTTATTTATATTTTTGGAGGAGAGTTTAAATGATTGATCATTAATATGTTAAAAATCACTGATATAATATGATATGATTGACAAATAATCATATTTTGAAATATGAATTCAAGAATTTGATCTTTAAATTTGTATGTATAGAAAAAAAATATCTTAACAAGAGATTAGTCTCTTACTCTCAACTGGGATCCTTGGATAATTTTTTTCTTAAAAAAACTAATTAATTTACAGGAAGATTAATTCAACCTTGCCAATGCTTATATTGTGCATATGTAATTAGCTAGCTAGATGGGTCAAGTGCATAATACAAAATTAGTACGGTTGATATATATAATGTGAAAACTGAAAAGCAATGCTTCAACTAAGGGAATTGATAAAAAAGAAAAAAAAACTAAAACTAAAACTAAAATCGAGGTGGTTCCTTGACATATGCTAAACATAGAAGTGTGTGAAGACAGTGTTGTATTTATATGCATTTATTTTTACCAAGTTAGAAAAATAAATACTGGAATACCGACAAGAGATACTCAAATCTTTTTGCATTATTTCTAAAACCATATTTCGATGTGTTGTAAGCATATTCTTCCAAAACTATCTCTGGATTCTTTTTTGTTGCATTGGAGTACCGTTGTGATTGTACCCATACAATAGATCCCATGTTGGATCCATTATCCATATGATGCTCCAATCGCAATGGCTTATGTATATGTGCACAGTACCTACTGAAAAATGTGTTAGAAAATTAGCTTTTATATATTATTATACTTTAGCTAAAAATAGGACATATATATTATTCTACTTTGTCTATCACGTAATAATTGATGTTACCACCAACCACATTTTAATGTATAATAATTCAAAAATATTTAAATTCGTATCCATACTTATCATGTTTTTTTTTTTTTAAACGAAAGAAAGATGAGTAATTAAATAGTTCAAGAAATAACACGGTAAAGACATTCTATACTGCATTCAATAAAAAATATAATGTGTTAATTTATTGGCAAATTTATCAATTCATTCAAATAGTATTTTAAAACGGTAAAATTGAGTATCGAGTTCACATAGATTTTAACTATACTTAGAGTTTGTATATGTTCAATTTTAAGTAATTAATGAATTAAATTCAATATTGTTCGAATAATAATACAAAATGTAAAGTTCAATATAAATAAAGATAATTAAGCATAACACATTAAAGAGATAGAACACAAACATTTGGGATGAGTTGTCAGTTGAAGCATACTTATGGAACATGTTGGGACTTAGTCTATCGAAATTATTTTTTATGCAATATTA
Source organism: Glycine max (assembly GCF_000004515.6). Taxonomy (NCBI): domain Eukaryota; kingdom Viridiplantae; phylum Streptophyta; class Magnoliopsida; order Fabales; family Fabaceae; genus Glycine; species Glycine max. The sequence goes on along the minus strand of NC_016089.4, from coordinate 44,927,679 downwards.
AGTATTTTTTACTATTTAATGTTATTATGATTATTATCTTCATCCACTAACCTATTTTAGCCATAATCTTTCATGTGAAAGAGCCTAAATTACCTAATTTTACTCCTAATCTCTTAAGAGTTAGATTAAATAATTTGCTTTAAGAATAAAGATGCATAAATAAGATTAAATAATATCATCATATCCTTAGACATGGATTACCTAGATGTTATTTTTAAGTTCTTAGGAGATAAATATTTTTCAATGCACAAACCCTATAACACTACATGAGCATGAGGGATTAAACCATAAACATGATGTTAAGCACAAAAAAGAGACAATAATATCAAAATAACATTAAATAGATAATTAGAATCATTACATTAAAAGTGTTTGGTGACTAAACTCCCAACAAAGAGTGATTTAGCTTCTCATTGTCATGAGAGACTTACTAATACAAAAAGAAAACAAGAGGTGTGGAAGAGAATAAAAGAAAATGGAGGAAAGGATCCCCAAGTGAGTGAGTTCTCCTTCTTCTCTTGTGCCCTAGCTTCTTATTTGGTCCCAAAAAAATTGTCCCCTGGTTTCTTCCTTTTGTTCCCTTCAAAATGCAACACAATCATGTTTTTCGACAATGATTGTGCGTTAAGCTAAGTCTGCACGTGCGCGTTAAGCACAAATGCGAAGTCCAACTGGCATAAGTGATCGTGTGCTAAGCTATCAGATGTGAGCTAAGCTGCTAGATACGCGCTAAGTTGCCAAAGACACATTAAGCCTAGCCTCTAAATTGACTCCTCTCGCTGAGCGGTTGTTGACGCACTGAACGCGCTACTCCAGTTCTTCAACCCTCTTCCAGGGTTCCTACTATGTAATTCAACACAAAAAATTAATGTAAATTAATCAACTTTAGTATCTACGGGATAAAAACTCAAAAGAAATTAAGTTCCTAATGTTTTAACACAAAAAAAACAATAAAAGAGAGAAAAATTAGATAATTTCTATGTGATTTAAATATTCAAATTACATATGCATAGTAATTATCAATATGTATGATATATTTGTTGATGTTTATAATAATTAATTATTTTAAAATTATATTTTTCACAATTTTTTATTGATGGATGGTGTAAAAACTTTTTATCTAAAAATTAAACTCTTTAAAGATTTTTAACTACACTTTTTTTAGAAAGAACTAATAATATATATTAACAATATAAGAGATTTCTATACTGTTATCAATTAGAAATTCCCATATATAATAAATTTATATATTTTAATAATAATTATCTTAATCGTATTTCTAACATGATTTCTTATTAGTGCAACAACTCTTTACACTTTCAATGTATAATTGTAAATTCAAATACAAGGCCTGGCCTCCTTTCATGTAATAAATTCAAATTATTGATTTAGTAATACTAAAAAAACTTATCAACGATTGAAATCAAACTTTTTTTTTACCACTTAAAGCACTCTTGTGAGTGTGGCCACGCAATAATTGTACACAAGTTATGGTCAGAGAATTGCATGTGTAAGTAAAGATTGTTAATTATTTCAAATCATATTAAGGGCATGACTGATATTAAATAACTGAAGCAGCTAGCTTTCCCTTATAGGATTGTGAATGATGATATTGTTAGATAGTGTAGCATGATGGATTTGTGTGACCCAAATATTCATGCTCGTGCTCACAATTGCAAGCAAGGGATGACAACTCGCGTGGCTGAAATTAAAGATCAAAGGAAAGAAAAAAGGGGCGCTTCCTAGCTAGTTGAAAAGAGCAAATGTTGTATCTATGGCCATTATGTTTCTATAACTTCGTGCGTGGAATAATGGACCATCCCATTATCTTCTATAAACTGTCATGTCAATGATGGAGATTGAAGGCCATGGAATGGAAACCCTCCAATCTTCTTCCTTTCTTCGATGGGTCGATTATATCCACTTAGTTTCCTATATCCTACGTAATGGCACAAATTGTTATCCTTTTGCCCGAACAAAGAACCTTATATGTTCCAATTCTATTTGACAGTTGTTTTAGGTATATTTTCATGCGGAATAACTTGATTCCGGGTAAAATTGTCCAACTCTTGTTCTACCACGAGAAAACCTATATATTTTTTCTTGTATTAATTGGAGTTTCACATCATTAATTTGCATGATTCTTTAAAACAATTTTTTATTATGCAAATTAGTAAGATAAAATTTCAATTTTGATTGAAAGCAAATACAAAAATACATAAGGAACAATTATCTTAGTGTGTCCATTTTACTATAATCTTGGAAAATAAAGCCAAATTTATTTATTTATTTTAAAGGAAGAAAAAAAAAGCCAAACGGTGCTCTACATGAAAAAATTAATAACAATATGCTATAATTGGTGTCTCTTTATAATGTTATCTTAAACTTGAAAGAAAGTGGAAGGACCGAGAGTGTTTAGCTTGAGCAAATACATGAATTATTATAAACCTATTTTTTATTCTTATTGATAAAAAAAAAAGTAGAAGAAATTTTTCAAATACTACAAGGATGAAAAGAAAAAGAAAAAAAAAAAAAGGGGGGAGGGGGGTTCATAGTTCATAAATACTAAATAAAACGGTTGTTGGGAAAGGAAGGACACGGGTTCTATTATTTATTGTCAGTGGAGTTGTTAAGAAACAAATGATGTTATATCATAGTACATGGGATCATGAATAAATATATGCTAATGCTATGGTCTGAATAGGATGGGGAGAGTTGTTATGTTGGACGTGCTAGATGGAACCAAACATGAGACTTTGAAATCTGACCCATGCATTGTGGTGTTATCTGAAACACTTTTGAAGTGGTGGAGATGGAGAGAGAAAGAAAGCTAGAGAATCTTTGGTGGGAATAATGACTACACTGTTGTTGGCTTGTTTTTCGGTTCTTCCTCATACCATGTACGATCAACCTAGTTGTAGTTTGAACTTTTTAAGCAGGTAAAGCAGTTGTTATTTCTTACTTGTTAACTTTCTTAGAAAAAGCCCTGCAAAAAGGAGAAAAATAAGTTTGATTTCTATATACTATTTGTGTAAATAAAAACTTTTGTATAATTAACCAATTAGAATTATAATAAACTTATCATGACATAATTTATAATTAAATAATATAAAATATGAGTGCATGCATAAATTATTTACTAAAAATAAAGGTATGCTACCTTGTAACATCAAAAGACTCTATCGGACATGTTTAACTCAATTTATCCAACATGTTGTATGAATTATTGTAAATCTTTTTATATCTATGATAAAAAAAAATACACTCAAAAGACTGTAGCATATTAATTTGATCATATCTCCCACTCTCTATCTTTTTATATATCCCAAAACCCTCCTTTTCCTCCTCTGACTTCTCTGTTCCCCAACTCTCCACTTCTTTCTTACCTGTTCTTTCCCATAATTAAACATCAATACCCACCATCTCTATGTCTCTCTCTCCCCCATTTACTCTTCCTTTGCTTTTTATTCCTTTTCAGTTAAACTTCTTAATTAAAAAAAATATCTAAGTAAGGTCACACCTTACCCTCTATTAGTGTTTCAGAAACATAGAAAAACTCAATGACCAGTTTTATGTTCTCATAAACAGTCATATAGCTAGGAAAGCTACACTGGGAACAGATGTCTCCAATTCCAAAGCAGTTTTTAGGTTGATTTCAGAAGCAAGCCACTTTCACTTGATCTTGAAATTTGAGAAGGTATGCAACACTTCTTGCACTGTCATCTGTGTAATTAAGTAAGTACTGGTTGTCTTATTTTACTTTTCCACTTTAGCTTTTCTCAACTCTTTCTTGAGTTTTAGATAAGTCTGAATCACTGAATAAAGGAAATGGTTTGTGGATTTTACTTTCAAACTTCATCTAATGCCATCAGTGCTGCCTCGTTTTGTCACCACCAAAATCTTCTTCTCTTGCTAAAGGCTCCAAAGTAATTTTCTTCTGTAAACTATCACAAGTAGGCCTTTTCTTTGTCTCTAAACTGTGTGTTTGTTTATACAGAATGAAAATCCAGGTAGATTTAGTTCCAAAATTGGGAGGGACAAAGATGAAACAACTCAAACAAGTGTGTGCATGTAATTGTTTGTTTTGGATATGCTGATGTTGTTGGATCTCCATATTAATGTTTTTGTTTTTCTCTGTCTTGTGTGCTGATTGGTGGTCTTAATTGTCTCTAAACCTTGACTTGCACTAACAAACTGATGGAGTTCAAGTTTAACCTGAGTGCTGTTTTCTCTCTCTCTCTCTCTCATCAAGGGACTGAGGTGCACTCTTGACGTCCAATTCTCTAAGTCAATGATTCCTTGGAAATATATAATCAGAAAGAATCTCCATAGAAGATTCAACATTGATTTCAGATTATATATGTTACTAATTGTAGTTGACAATGACAGGAATTTGATTTCCTGGATTGTTGATGATACTTTGGCCATGATGAAATGTGAAAACACTAATACTGGCTAACTATTAGTTCATGAACTTGGTGGCATGTCTCCTTTCTACTCTATGGTTATTCCACTTTATCACTTCCTAGCAAAACAGAAGGTAAGATAACAAGCATATGTGAAGATTCAATCAAGATTAGCTCCATGCTAAAGGTATTGCAGTTGTATTCTCCAATCTGAATAGGCATCCATATCTAGTTACACCTTAATTTCAAATATTCAATCATACATTAGTAAATTGTATGGTTTTGAATGTTCATATTCAGCAATCAGCGTTCTTGTTTATCTGGATTTTAAATTTTTGCTAGGTAAAGTCTGAAAAAGCAAAATCTATGATAGTTGGATTTTGTGCTCAAAATCTAGAGTAGTATTTAACCATTACGTTTGTTACCAAATCTGTCATAAGTCAAATAATCATAAATTCTGAAAAATACAACTAAAACATGATTTTGTTTGTATTTTTTAGTATGGGGTTATGGCCACTGCTACGCAACCAATTTTATGTTACCAATAGCTTTTACTTCATATAGAGTCTATTTTGTCTTCTATCAGAATCGCCCTACAATTTAATGCTTGTTTCTTTTACATTTGATTGGCTAAACATATCATGAAACAAACAAGCACCAAGTAGAAATGTTTTTCAACCAGTGAAAGACTGAAAGTCCATTTTCAAGGCACATGAATCACAAAACATGGTACATGGATGAGTATCTAGTAATCTTTCACAATATCAATATTTACTCAAGATTTTTTTATTTTTGTTTTGTTTTGATGATCTGCTAAATATAAGCTGATTGATTTTCATGGCTTACCTAATTGCAGGATAGAGTAAATATCCCAGTGCAAGCTCAGAAATAGATCTTATTCTGAATACTCTGGTGGTCAATAGCCACAGCCCACTTCTATTTTGTAAATTAGCTTCTAGCTTAAGTACATCTAGATCATGAAACCAAACTTTGATCTTGAAGTGGAGGCATGTGCAGCATATGAATCTGAAGTTAGCAGCCAGGTTGCTTCCAATGTATCTATTCAAGAAACCTCTATAGGTCCTTGTAGTGACAGTCTCACTAACATTTCCAACATCACAAATCCAATAGGGATTCATCCTAATTCAGATGCTATTTCACTTGACTTAAGTCTCAACTTCAAGAATAGTGCGCCAGGGGGAAGAGATTCAATAGGATTCTCCTTCTCAAGCACTAGCGAGAGCAGCAATGAACCTGCCTCACAAACTACAGCAGCAACCATTCCACGAGTCTTCTCTTGCAATTACTGCCAGCGCAAGTTTTTCAGTTCTCAGGCTCTTGGTGGACACCAGAATGCACACAAGAGAGAAAGGACATTAGCAAAAAGGGCTATGAGAATGGGATTTTTCTCTGAAAGGTACGCCAATCTAGCATCTCTCCCTCTGCATGGTTCTTTCAGGTCCTTAGGAATAAAGGCGCACTCTTCACTGCACCATGGTTTCTCACCAACAATGAGGCGTCCTGAGATAAAGAACAATGCAAGATTTGATCAAGGGTATGTTGGCCACCCGATATTCTTGGAGGATGATGAGTCAGATTTGTTGTGGCCTGGTAGTTTTCGTCAAGTTGCTGAGGCAGGTGATAGTCATCAGAATTTCATACTGACTGGAAGTTCAAATTTGAGTTTTACTGAGGTGAATCCACCTGTAGACATAGATAACTCAACACCAGATTTGACTTTGAAACTTTGAAGGAGGTTATTTGGTATGGTTCTGACCTTGAGTTGTCTTCTTTATTGCTATGTTATAACACAGTAAGACATGCATGCAAGGGGCCATGATTGCCAGATTGATTCCTATACTCAGTTGGGTTTCCTTTTACTTTTACTCTCATTTTCAGTTTTCTGTTAGGAATCTTGCTTTGGTATTTTGCTTTTTATGTTTCTCATTGTATAAGAGCTCCGGGAGGACAATTTTGGAGCTTCTGTGCTTGTTATATAAATCATGTTATCCCTTCACTGTAATTATTGAGCTTCTATGCTTTCTGTCTTTGTTTCTATTCTGGATTATATTGACCATTAAACTCATCTTGTTAGACTAGTATTTAGCTCCTTTAGTTCTGCATTTTTTGGATGAATTAAGAACCCATTAAAGTCATAAAAGTTGTACATTTTATTTTTGTGGATAAATTTGATACAAGTTGTTAGGAGGATGTGTGAGTGATGTAAATCTTCAATTCCTACGAATCAAAAAAAATTATGGATATTTTGCTGCTATCATCTTGGAGGTGGTCAAGGCTACTTGCATTGACTAGTGAAAATCCACTCTTCATGGTATGTTTGACTTATGACAATTTATTACCAAACCAAGAAGCATAAAAAACGCCAGTAGGAAATAGAAAATAGAATGCTTAATAACCACAAATATTTTCAATAACCTTCGGACAGTATTGGGAACTGGTTCATTTGTTAAGTCTGCCTCCAACACGTAATAACTTGGATTTTCTGTCCCATTTTCTTGCTGCTTGCCTTGGGCAGGTCGTACCACACAAGTTATTGAATCAAAGAGAATGAAAAGGATGAAAGAAAATGATTCTCATACATTGACTAACTGATATGAACAATAGATCTTAATATACACACTTACAAGTAACTTGTGTACATATTGAAGTAACTAGAATAACAGGTATAACTAATTTCAACTAAGTACATTAACGGTAATACTCTCTCTCCCTCGAGATGGGAGGAAGATGTTCTGAATGCCTATCTTGGTTAATAACAGCCAGAATGAGAATTTTGGCAGAAGCTTTGTGGGAAGGTCAGACACTTGGTGATGAGTAGAGAGACATGAACTAAGCGAATGGTACCAATTTAAGACACAAAAACCAGTTGCGGATTTCCTAGTATCAGAACAAGCTGCACAATCAAAATCAGCATAAGCCTGTAAATGAATTCTGGACTTAGCAGAAAATAGTATTCCCTGACAAGGAGTGCTTTTGGTGAGTAGTGCAAGGTTGAGAGACAAATTGACTCAGGTTATGCACTGCATAGCTGATGTCTGGTCTTTATATTCTTAGGTAAAGTAAGTAATCTGCCAAGTGCCAATAAGGTGTCGATCTCTATAGATGCCATGATCAGATAGAAGCTCATAATCAGATTATGTTAATTTCATATTGTGGTCCATAGGGGTGGCAGCCGGTCTACATCCAAGAAAATCTGTTTCTTCGATTAAAGAGAGGGCATGTTTCTTTTGTGAGAGGAAAATGCCTTCGCTCGATCGTGCTATTTCAATTGTCCAAGATGTTTAAGCTTACAGTGAGAGTAAGGAGTAATCACTCCTTGATGTCCTGAAACCATTGTCTTGAACCGTGGGAGTGCGATCTACGTGGTCAAGAAGATCTTCTAGGTGCAGTTGGTGAGTTGGATGGAGATGGATTTTATGTATCGGGTAAGGTGTCTGAATTATGGTCTGGTTGAAGACTTAAAGCAGGATTTTGTGATCGGAAGTTTGGTGGAGGGGAGGAAAATTGAAGGTGATCTGGTACGGGGCATGGGACATCAAGGTCGGGAAACGGATCAATTGAGGTTGGTCTGATGGGATTTGTTTGAAAGGAAAAATGTCCTCATGGAAGCAAACATCTCAGAAGATAAAAATGGTATTCTTTTCAATATCATATAATTTGTAGCCTTTGTAACTCATGGGGTGTCCAAGACAAATACAGTAGCTCCTGTAGGAATTTTGTGTCTTTGATGGAACTGTGGATGAATGGCATAAACATCCAAACACTCTAAAGGTAGTGTACTGTATCTCCTTTTGATAAAGAAGTTCAAATAAAGACTTGTTCAAAACTGTTGAAGGAAGCCAATTGGTGATGAAGGCAGAAGTGTAGACACAATACCCCCAAAATGAGATAGGCACATGTGATTGGAATTGTAAAGATATGGCCACTTTAAGGAGATGATGATGTTTTCTTTCAGCTATGGAGTTTTGCTGAGGTCATTTCCACACCGGAGAACTGATAAGTAACACCTTTTGGTGTAAAAGTCTGTCATAGCTAATTCTATTTATAGTCTATGAAATCAGAAACTTTTTATGTTAGTGGCAAATTGATTCTCTACATAGGCATAAAACTGTGTAATTATAGTAGGAGCTTCTGATTTGTGTTTCTTTAGAAATAGCCAGGTAAACCTGCTATAGTCATCTACTAGCAGTGTGGATTAAATCAAACACACTATCAAAAAAATGATTGTCGGAATGAAACGGTAACCTATTTGACAATGGAATGCATATGTAGGATGCTTATAAAAAATTATATTGTTTTTATTGTTTATTGGATTGAAAATTTTATAGGCCAAATGAACAAATCTTGAGTACTAATATAGTGGAACCAGTCTGAAGAATACAGAGTCCATCTTGAATGCTACCCTTCGCAATCTAAGAACTCGGAAGTGAAAACTTTAAGTATAAGAGTCTAACGAAGAGCTTAATGGCAGCATATTAAATTTGAAAGAGTGTATGTAGAGAACACTAAATATTAAAAGGTGTTTAACTTGAACGCTGACAATTTCCAGCAACAGGTACTTTTGTAGTGTTGGGAAGAAAAACATAAGAAACGTCTAATGTTTGGAGAGTGAGAAAGAAATTCCTAAGATGGCATATAATGGAAGTTGTCCCTGAATCTAGAATCCAAGAAGTGGTGTGAATTGAATTCAAAATAGAAGTGGACAATGTGATAATTGTTTGGACAAAAAGGGTAAAGATTCTGAGTGGCAGTAGCATCGGAATTCACAGATTGTGTCTGAGAAGATATTGACTTGAACTTATAATTGGGAGTGGGAGGGAATCCATGTAACTTAAGCAATGATCAACAATGAGTGTGACCGTGGACCCCACAATGAGAGCAAGTAGGACTATTATTTCTTCTGATACTTTGCCATAGGATTCTTAGCAAAACATTTGAATGAAGTCTTGACACTTAATAGCAAAGGCCAAGTATTGTAATTTGGAATGAATTTGTCTTTATACTCATTTTTGCAAATTAGTTTCTATCTTTTTGAAATGTAAAAAGTAGTTCCTATATTTACATAAGTGTTAGCACACTGTATTATTATTGATAATTTCAGTGTCATGTACACTGTTGTGTTGACTTTGGTCTTGAGGTTCACGTCTTCCCCTTCACTCTGCACCGTGAAGTCGTACTTGTTCGCTCCCTCTATGGCCAGAATGTTCATGATTTCGTTGCTGGACTTGAGCATATGCAGTGACTCGTATACGGGAGTCGTGTGGTATAACAGAAGTGAAACCTTCTGAGCTTCGGTCAGGTTCTTGTACTTTGCCGCGAAACCGCTGACGGTGCTGTGGGTGGGGCAGAAAACCGTTAAGCCGCCGTCAACGTTTTCCTTGAAAGATGGAAGGGCCTTGGAGCCTCTTAGAAGGTCCGTGAAGGCCTTGCAGCCTTGTTTGGACATAATGGAGATCGGGTCGATGGCGGAGGGGGCGGCGGTGGGTGCCTCGGAGTCGGCGGCGCTGATTTGGAGGACGGAGATGTAGTAGGGCATTTCCTTGACGGATTTGACGTAGAAGGAGTGGAGGGAGCCGTCGTTGTCTTCAGCGGCGAAGAAAATCTATGGTATCCTTGGAAAATTTAAAGGTTTTGATGCTTTGAGAAATTATTTCCCTTTCTCTCTCTTTTGGTTGTGTAAATAAACTCGTTCAATTATTGACTCAATACCAAAGCTCCTAGATTTCTTTTTTGTTGTTGAGAATATTTCTGAATTGTTCATGCTTCAGAATATGATGTTGAAGTATGTTTTGCAAGTAAAATATTTCTTAAAACACTGGTAAAAGGTACTTATCAAATGGGTTATATATATATTCTTTCAACTCTATCTATCTATCTCTCTAGGTGTCTTTTGGCATTGTGTGTCCATAGGAATTACTTGAAGGCACTTCTTGATGCAATGGGAGGAAACTACGCCAATGTATAGGAATTCTTGATGATATGTAGAGGACTTCCTATTGCTAACACTAATCTGGATGCACGGCTTCAATCTCAGATAGCCAATCAGCTTCGATTTCAGCAGACTGCATATATATAGCAACAACACTAATCCGAGCCAATGATTGGAATTGGAAGCAAAGGATGGCAGTGGTATGAAGGCAGTTGCTGCTACACCATAACCTACTCAGATTAATTGCAACCCAGCAGACCAACAAAAGTTGAGTATGACAATAAAATTGATAGTGAGGGACAGCTATGGCCATAAATTTGACCCAATCCTTCAAAATTCTTTCATGTTAATTAAAATGATCAGAAGGGAAAACTATTTTATACGACCCCAACCCTTCAGTAGAATATGATTACTTCATTCAGGTATTAAATTTGCCCAAGACTTATGATTATCACCAAATGCCTGCACCCTTCATTCAGGTTCTATTAAATTCAACATTAATTAATGCTCATGTTTGGATATAAGTGCTTATGGACAAGTTTATCCAAACAGGACGTCAGGACCGTTTTGTTTCTGCATGTTACTTGTTCCTTTTGCTTAGATTTGCTACTTTCCTTTTGTAGATTAAGTTGCTGAAAATACTTGCGTTACTGGGAAGTGGCAACAAGCAAGCTAGTGAACACATGTACACTGCAGTGAGAGGCTATGAAACCAATACAAGAATAGGAATGATGGATTTAAAAGAATTTGAAGTATCTTCCATTGTTGAAAAAGCTTAGTAATTCCTTCTGAAGCCAGTTTGAATCCAAGAGAATAAAGAGGATGAGAGAAAATTATTCTTATTAATTATCTAACTTCTATGTATACAACATATCTTTATATACATACAAGTAACTGATGCACATTTAAAAATAATGGCATTAAAAGAAATTTATTTAATCAAAAACTAATTTTCTTTTTTAATTATTTTTTTTACTTGAATTAATTTTGATACAAATTATATTAATGATGACACACATTATCTTTTTTAACAGTAATCAAATTAAGTGTTATATAAATTATCTTTTTATTTAAATTTAAATTAGTGAAAACATAAAATTTTATTTTTCATTATAATCAAAATAATATCATGAATTGATTCAATTATAATTAATAAAGGTAATTTTTATAATAATTAAATTGATTATTTTTATAAATGATAACCTGTATCTAAATAATTTTGATTTTAATTCAAAAAATATTAAGTACTATTAAAAATAATAAATTATATTACAATTAATTTGATTACTATAAAAAGGATAACTTACATTTATAATTAATATAAAAATTGTAAAAATAAATAAATAAAACACAACAGGGCATGAGTTAGAGGAGTGGGAGAAGAAAAAGGATTGAAGTGTTTGAATAGAGGGATAAAATTTTATGGGGACCAAAAACAATATTTGTAGTGACCAACAATAACTCCCATGTGAATGAAATCAAATGAGCCCGATTCAAACCCATTTTGATTCATACAACTCATGAGCGAGCCACATTAACACCTCTATTGTTCTACTATATACTATATTGATAAGCATAGTACTTTAAATTTTTTTACCACATTTAATGAGTTGCCATGCGATGTAGTATCTGGTGAGTTGGGCTTGTCCACAAAGTGCAACAGTGCAGCTCACCATTTTTTTAAAATATGACAACTATGAATATATTGAAATATTGTTTTTTGGTATGCATATATATTAATTAATAGAATCATCTCACCTGGTTATGATGTGTCAAAATAAGTTTTTTGGATTGGATTCAAATTCCAACTTCTATATTTTTACTCTATTTTTTTTATAAAAAAACACTCAATCACTCTATTTTTTTTTAATATGCATATTTTTACTACTATAATTGTTGACAATAGAAACAATATTAGTTAGTTAATTTTACACCACCACACTTAACCCACCAAGCTGTTTTATTTTACATTGTTCCACGCCTCAAAGGATTGACAACAATTATTGGTCACAGGGAGTAGATAGAGTCTTCATACAAGTGCTATGAACAATTCCTATTAACTATTAGTAGTAACTTTCATTTTTATTATTTTTTTTACACTTTTATTTTCGTGAGAAGGTATGAGAAGGTGATGTTCCCATGTGAATAAGAAAAGTTATTTTCTAAAATATCAGTAATTCTATATTTATTTATTTTAAAATAAATGAAATGGCATCCTAAAAGATACAAAACTGGAATTTGAATTTATAACTCAAAACTTTTCTCCAAAAAAATAATCAATTGAACTAACTTAAATAATTGAATATAGTTTATCAAACAAAATAATGTTTCAATCATATCACGCGGGCCTTAATATAAGGTACTATATGACAATATTTGGTGACTTGCACTTGTTCATCAATTTGTCTCAATTAACTAGATTATGTCACACGACAATCATACAGTTTTTTTCAAATTCACGAGATGAATTTTACTTTTTTAATATAAATATAAATAAAATAAGTTTCACGTGTCGCTGTACAATGAATCAGCCAACAATAAAATAATGAAACCACGAGTAAAAGGAGGAACATTATTCTGTTTGTTTTTTTCAAAGCAACGCATAGTCACATAGTACACTCTGGTCTGAACTCTGAATCTTTCTGGTGTCGTGTCCCATTTGAATTGAATTGCATCTTGAAAGATGGCGGAGGAGGAGAAGCCAAATGGAGAAGAACAAGTGAAGGACAACAACAACAACAACTTATACGACGCCGTTCAGCGTCTGATCTTGGAACCTTCCAAGATCAAGGCCTCCCTCATCCCTCTCTTCCCCGAAGCTTCTAGAACCTACTCTCGCCAACTCCTCCACTGGTCCCGTCAAGGTTCTCCCCTCCGACGCATCCTCTTCATCTCCGTTAGTCTCTCTCTCTCTCTCTCTCTCTCTCTAATTGAATATTGTTTTTAATTATAATAATGTCAAATTAATTAATCAGTTTTGTGATTTGTGATCGTAATTGGTGCGTGCAGATTGGGATAGTTGCACTTGTTGCTCTCTCAGGACTTGTTGCTTTTACGCTCTTTTTTCTGGCTGCTACTGTAAATGCCATTTTCGTCTCCCTTCTCATTTCTTTGGCTGTGGCTGGAGGCTTCTTGGTTCTGTTCTTTGCTTTTGTGACAGCTATATATATTGGAGCACTATCACTGGCCATCTTTGCTATTTCCACCGTCACTTTTTGGGCTGTTGTGGCTATTATCATTACTGCTGGTAACAATAATTATCTTCTCTCTACTTGCCACATTTTTTGTTTTTAGTTAAACTTGTTTGCTATTGAATTGTTATGATGATTTTGATCGGTTGTGTGAATTGTGAAGCTCAATTGTTGAGTAAACTATCATTTCAGTCCCTGAGAATATAAAGTGTTGCCACATTAATCTTTGAAACTAACCAAATTCCAATTAAGTTCATGAAATTCTCAATTGTTTCATTTAAGTCCATAAAGTTATCAACTTATTACTATTTTGGTCTCTAAACGTATGTTAACATTATCACTAAGTCATACATTTTTTTTTTGAACTAATTTGATTGACAGATTGCACTTTCATGACTTGAACTTTTTTGTAGTTTCGGGGACTAATGTGACAACAATATACATTTTTAAGGATTAGAATGGTGGTTTACTCCCAACAGTTTCGAGTAGAGTTTTAATAAGATGTCGCTTTAAATGGGATTCCATGTAGGAGAAATCTTGGATGCAGTTCTTTACGTGCTTTTGCCTTTTGGTATTTTTCTTTTAATATAATTGAAGTTTAATTCAATAATTCGCATAATAAATGTTTACATTAATGGTTAGCACAAGTTCTCGAGTTGAAATTTTATTTCTGATTGGAGAACAATACTAAAAGCACCTAAGGAACTGTACATAAGTTTTGTCCTTCCATATAAGAGCTAAGATTCTAAATTTCAATTGAACTCTACTAGCTTTTGTTGAAATAGATGCTACAAATGAAAAGTGCCTAATGGACTAGCAATGGGCAGATGCAGAGGTTTTGTTCTGTGGCATCTCTAACTTTATGTTGGCAATAGATTTGGTCCCTGTAACACTATGTTTTTTACCTTTTCAAGGATAGAGTACTTTATGGCTTTGGTCTTTTATTATGTCCTATTTGTGTTAGCTAACACTATAATATTGCCTGCACATGAAAATGTTGTGATCCAGGATGGGTTGGATTCCTTTATACCGTGTGGCTGGTAACTAGCAAGAGCCTTGGATTGGCAAAGCAATCTTTGAGTGTGACTGGCTCTGCAATTACTACTTACTCAGCTGCTTGGGGTACCCGTAACCTTGCAGACAAAAATTCAATTTAGGTGCCGGTCACATAAAGAAGGTTGTGCACAAATCTTACACAAACATGTTTTTTGGATGGCAAAAGCTTCTTCTGTTGACTGGTAGAGTCTCATATCCTTCATCTTGCTCATGGTTTGGTTTCAGTGGCTTTCAATAGCATGCTTGTATTATGTTAATAAAATGCCACAGTTTGGTTTCATGTGTTTTAGTCGGAGTAGTGTTGATAAAATTCCTGGTTGTATGTATTGTGCTTCAAATTTCAATTTTTAAGTTGGAAAACCAAGTGCTTTTACTTTATTTACCTATGTTGCCACCTGGTGTTGTACAACTTGTAGACTTGATGAAATTGGACTGCTGTGTTAAATGATGTAATTTTGGAACGAGTTGTAAATTGTAATTGCTGCATTTGTGTGAGCAAGAATGTTTATGCAATATTAGAGCAGCTAACAGTCAAATATGGCAAAGTTGAGATATCTTATATATAGTTGAAATTTGAGTGCATGGTCCTATTATAACATAACGTACATATGGTTATAACAATTTACTCTATTGTTGTTTCAATGAGTATTAATTTGAAGGTTACTATTTGGCATTTCAGGCATGCAATTTTTATGGGTGCGTTTGAAAATTGAATGATCTGAAATGATGCAGAGTTCACAAGTTGAACTCTGCCAATGATAGCGTCGTTTCTACTATGATGCTTCTGTTGAGCACTTCTGAATGTTGGGATTTTTTTTGTAAGCAAATAAAGATGAATTAAAGAGAGTACACAAAATATTCTAACCCACAAACAAAACGTTCAGGAGCTTCAGCATTAAGGCACACATCTAATAGGATTAGTAGACTTGGAAGGAACTGGAGCAAGCCAAAATCTTCTAAAAACTAGTTTTAAAGAATCAGTATTCAGTGGAATCACCAAATGTGACATGCATGATTTTGTATAGAGTAATAAGCAAGTTTAACAGAGCACACAAGTGAACTACATCGAGCTATCAGATTCATTCTTGCACAGAGAAACCGAAGAAAGTTTGTTTCTGAATGCTGGGATTGGATATTGATTGAAATTGTATGCAGAATCAACCCTGTGGACATACCTAAGGAGGACTTTGGCAAATTACAGTTGAGTTAAATTTTGCAAATTGATAGATTATTTTAATGTAAGTTGTAGTGAAATATGATAGGAGGTAACAAGTAAAAAAAATGAACAAAACAAATTAATGCAAAGTATTTTATGGATGAACTCAAGGTATTCTTTAGCCGGGAGACAAAGAATAATTCCTCAAGGAACTGACCACATTTTATTTATGGGGTTGATCTGTTATGCATGAACTTGGGATCAAATCCTTTATCGCATTCTTAATAAATATGATTTTTTGTCAAGTATATCATATCATATGTTCGTAATTAATGCAAAGTATGTAAAACTTCTAAAATTTTAATATTGTTTGGATCATAAAATTATATTAATCAATTAATAGTTTGTTATTAATTTAGAGAGTGTTTTTTCATTCAATGAATAAAACATTATTGTAAAATATTGGAAGGTTATGAGTTGGGATAATATGATCCAAGTGCATAGTAATTTAAACTTGGATGGTAAATGCTCAACAAACAATAATTCAGGCAATTGAATTCTGCACCTCTCTTATTGCATTGCATCCTGTACCTCCCATTTTTTTAAAAATCTCAACCTATCCCTTCTATATTTTTCCTCTTCTTTCTCCCATAGCTAGCACAAGTCTAGACCCTCCATTTTTCCATTCTTTTCTTGTTATCCAACTCAACTCTTCTTCTTGAAACATGTGTTCCTATTTTGAGTTCCAGATCTCTTTTCAAAACAGGCATTCCATAAGGATATAAATACTCTTACGGAATGATCCTTTTGAAACACTTTTTCCATAAGCAAAAATAGTGCTTTTAGAACGATCATTCTAAAAGATACAAAATATACTTCTGATTCCGAATTGTAATTTTTGCTTTCGAAATGATCCTTCCATAAGTCAAAATAATACTTTCTAGAATGCCATTTTCGAAATATACAAAATACTCTAGATATAAAAAACTGCTTTTGGAATGGTGTTTTTCCACAATAAAAAAAATGCTTCCAAAACAACCATTTCGAAAGCATTTTTTGCTTATGGAAGACGACCATTCTGGGGGAGCCACCACAGGAGGAGACATGTCATTGCAGTGGATGTGCCATCGAGGAAGGGATGTCATTGTGGGAGCATGCTGTCAAGGGAGATGTCATCATAGGTTGATAGAATGGAGAATGGAGGTGTTAAGGTTCGAAGATGAAAGAAAATTTTAATTATGAATATTATTGTATTTTCACTAAATAATAGAGGGTGCAGGATTCAAATCCCTAATTCTTACACTCTTGTGAAATCACTTTTTATTTTTTTGAAGCTCTATAATTGAAATGTTTTGTTTTAATTTTAAAATAAATAATTTTTATCACATATTTTTATTTTAAATCATAATAAAGAAATAGTGCTAATAAAATAATAAGAGAAAAAATATTTTTTTAATTAATATAAAAAAATTCTTATAATTTGTTTATCTTTTTCTACTGTTTTTCCCATCCATTCAAACAACACATATTTTCTACTACTGATCTCTTTTATTCCTATTTCTTTTCCCCTTATTCTTTCTCCTAATCCTAATAAAGCAAAGGAGATAGAAAGATACACTTTTTTTAAAATAATATACATAATTATATATTTTTTTTCTTATCTTAATACTATTTCTTCCTTTGAAAATATGGTGGAGTAATTAACCAATGAACTCTTATAATAATAATCAACAATCATCAAACTTTTTACTACATATATATGAAAAATTAAAAAAAAATGTGTCTCGTGGCTCTATATAGTTGAATGATTGGCAAGATAAAAAAAAAAAAACCCTACAAAATTTAAAGAGTTTTGAAGCATTGATTTAGAAACTTAAACTATAAATTGTTCCGGTTGAGAAGTCAAGAAAATAAATGATAAAAAAAATTGTTGAATGATTTTTAGACTCCTCAATATCCAGGGTCTTGGTCCATTGTCCACCTAGGCCCAAGCTCAGTCTTGTTTGTATCATAACTATCACCGTATATCATTCGTATATCGCATGATAAAATTAAATTAAAATAACTAAAAATATAAATTATATGTTTTTAAATTTAATCGAGAATGCATTATTATAAAAATAATAATAAAACATAAGATAAAAACTTATAATGGGAAAAATAATTTATCAATATATGAATTATATATTAAAAAAAAGTATAACATTATTAATAATTATAACATAAAATGAATATTTCAATCTATGCTCTACCCTGAAATGATATTTTATGAATTTTATCATGAGAATTTATAAAATGATCTTTAAAGTCCTGTAAGAATTAAAGATGGTTGATTTTACTTTTATAATGGACAAATTTTATTCAAATATTTTTAATAAGAATTTATAGGAATAAAATTAATCATAATAAAAAACATAAATATTGTATTATAATAAAAGAGATTTATATCAATTATTTAAGAAATTTTATGATACTTTTTAAGTATTCATCACACATGTATGTTTTTTTTTATTTAACTTGAGAATTCTTTTCTAAAAGCATTTCTTAAACAATTAAAAAATTAAAACTACCATATCTATTATATATGCATTCAATAAAAAAGGAAAGTAAATAAATGTTATTTGTGTGACAAATTTCATTATATATTGTATATTATTATATTCTTAAATTATATTTTTAATCATTTCAATAAAAAAGATACTTTACTGTATAAATAAATATATTTAATTATCAATTATTGTTTTCTTGATGTAAAATTTAATCTTTTTTTTAATAAAAATGATTCTTTTACTTTTTCTTGTGTATGTATTTTGAATAGAAAAAGATAAGAAGAAAAAATGATAATAAATGTAATGGACAACAGTGTAGTGCAAAAAAAGAGAAAAAGGCCAACATTTTATTTATCTAAATAGTAGACTCGGATTCTTTTCTTTAAGTAAAATTAAAAAAAAATCATTTTTCTAAAAAAATTGAGTTCTAATTGAATTTAAATTTGTGAATAAAAAAATATATAATTAAAAGATAAAACTCTACTAAAGGTCATCGTGGACAAAGATTAGCTATTCACAACATGTAATAGTTCACACCTATATTAGTTCAAGATGGGTGTGCGTCTTTGTCAAAAAAAGTTGAATGCGCATTAATTTTCCCAGTAGTTTTTAATATAAATATACTAGATAATAGGACTACTTATTAGGTTTACAATATGCATTGTTGGGCAGTAAGTCAGTTACTCTTGATACAAACATGAAAAAGTTCGAAGAAACTCAATAACGTATTCCACGCGAGTTAGGATTATTGTGAAATTGGATGTGGACAAGCTAGTTAAAAAGATCAAATGGATCCATTTCCTAACATGAAACACTCATATTGATATATATAAAAAGCTTAGGAAGCCTGGGTTTAGTATTTGTCTGCTTCAGTATTGTACATGAGTACATTATATATTAAGAAACTAACTCACAATCCCGTGCATAGAAGGGTAACTGCTCTAGATTTTTTTAAGAACTAAATTTCATGCAGATTATTATTATTATTATTGACAGCAGATGCAGATTATATATTATCTTAACGTAAGAAACTAATTAAAAGGGACAAATTTGCGAAAAAAAATAAAGAGAAGAGCAGAGAACTGAGAACAAACTAGTTCAACAACAACAAAAAAAGAATGTAACTATTCTAATTCCTTCCCCTAGTTTCAATTCATTCCCCCCACCCTCTCCTTCATTGCTCTTCTACATATGCACCTGCATCTCATCTCTTCCTTCATAAAAGCCTTGGTTGCTACATCTTAATTAATGTCCTTCCTTCATCCTCACAAATAAATAAAAGCAAAGTAAAATATAAACAAAACTGTTTATGAACTCAAAACACTTTCGGAAGCTAGCTAATTAAGTAGAACTACGAAGGGTTTTTTCTTCTTCTCCTAGACACCAATTTATATTTATCTAAATAATTACCTCTACATTTCATAAAAAGGTGAAGAAGTTGTCACCATGGTTTATAAATAAATTGCAAAATAAAATGAAAAACAAGGGAACCAATCAAAATTAGGCTAGGCTTGTTCTTTGCCATCCCAATCTGGTCTTCCTAATGTGAATTCCAAGCTTGGGTTCTTCTTCAAATTAGAACCCGCCATGTTGTTCTTGAGTTGGGTTGAATCACACTCCTGTAAGTATATTTGTTACTATATATTGTGCTAACATCATATATATGCATGAGAAATAAAATGACTTAACAAACAAATGCTATATCTCTGAATACCTGAATTTGATGCCCTCCTGATATTGTTTGTGACTGGAGGATAGGTGATCTGAGACCATCTATGTCGTTAGAACTAGGTCTTAGCCGTGACTCTCCACAACTGTTGTCAGTTTCATGAAATTCAGAAGGTCACCAAAAATAACAAAAAAAAAATGCTTTAGTTCCATCACTCTCAAGAGATGTACCGCGTATCATATAAAATATATAGTATGGTAGAAAATGGTGGATATATATATATATATATAGCAATACCTTAAGCATATTCTCACTACAGAAATTTAGAGAAAAGTAGTACACATGAGCTGTCCAACTTAATTTAAACGATATTCAAATGGAGGAAAACATGTTTTAATGATTGTATATTCTCACTACAGGAATTAAACTTACGCTAGCTACCAACAAAAAAGCACTTGAACTAATTAGATGTTAAGCTTTTACCTTTAACCAAGGAGTCATCTACAATAAATATCTTCAATCTAAAATGTTATGTTTGAAAAGATGATCTTTAATATCCTTCTTTCAGATATAACAGAGGGAATATAATTAATAAGCCCAGGAGTATGCTGCATAGTTTTGTTGCTGCTACGTACAACTGATTTTGTATATAAAGTTTTTTATATGTGCTACTAGGCCAGTATTTTTCTAAAAAAAAATATTGATTCATGATCGTTTGACACTATTCAGTCACACTAGCTTCCATCTTATTTCAATAATAGAGGCTGTGCTTTCCGGTTTTTCAGCTTTTAAAAAGTACAGGCTCTATGTGAAAGCTAGGTTGGGTTGCACCATTCACGTACATGGCATTTTGAATACTAATTTTATTTACCTTAAAAGGAATTCTTGCTTTTATGTTGACTCAAATATGCAATAAATCTATGTGAAAATAGGAACTGTTAGGCTAATGTCCGGACAAATTTAGAGATATATAGGCACTAATAAGCTACAGCTCTTGAACTGTGAAGATGGCTTTTTTGTTATTTTGAGCGGTTATGTTATAACAGGCACAGCATAAAGGTACATGTCTTGTGTTGCACTTGCTATTCATGATAAATAGTGTTACTTGAAAAAGTCAAAAACTCACATACGTACCAGAAATTTACATACGTTATGTAATCTCAGGTAAAAGAAATTTTGGATCCTATATATGTTTTTCAAAGCTTCATTATCGAACAAGAGTCAACTTATCGCCCTAAAGTTTAATGTATATACATCTTTGAGCATTCACTTTAACTTCTTTTTAAAAAAAAAAAAAATTAATTAGATACTTGTGTATTTTTTTATGAATCAATGATTCAAGTTAATGTATGTTTTTACTTTTTGAAAGTCAGTAGTTAATTGAATATATCAGAAATTTACATACTAATTAACTAACTATATATATATTCTCAGGTAAAAGAAATTTTGGATCCTATGTTTTTCAAAGTTTCATTATCATGCAAGAGAGTCAACTTATCGCCTTGAGTGTATATCTTGAGCATTCAGTTTTGCTTCTTTTTTTTTTTATAAAAAAAAATGTTGCTTTAGATACATGAGTATTTTTTAATCAATTATTCAAGTTTTATCATTACTTTTTTTAAAGAAATCTCTGTAGAGTTTCCTCTAGTTGTTTTAAACTTTTAAGGTTATAGTAAGAATTTTGCTAACTATTGCTTGAACAATACGGGTTAAAAATAAAATGTATGTATTTACTAGAAAGTCAGTATATTTAATTAATATATATTAGACATTTAAAAGTATATTTATTTGATTCTTATTATTTTCACTATTATTTCTTAACAATGTAACTCGTGCAAGTTGTTCCATATGGTGCTTCTTATGGCTCACAAAATATCTTCAAAAATAAAAACAAAGAGGCTCATGGTTAAGACATGTACGTATAACAAGACTTAATT
The DNA here is from genome assembly GCF_000004515.6 of Glycine max. Lineage (NCBI taxonomy): Eukaryota > Viridiplantae > Streptophyta > Magnoliopsida > Fabales > Fabaceae > Glycine > Glycine max. Next base: position 44,905,765 of record NC_016089.4, on the reverse strand, counting down.
AACAGTCAAAAAGCTTCTAGTTATAAAATATTTCTTTTATTTTCTTTCTGACCTCCTCTTCCAAGACCCCCTAACAGGAATCTCTTAGCTAGGCACCATGGTGGGGCCTCTCCTAACATGGTCTAGTAAAAAAATAAAAAACACAAAGCAACACCATTTTAAGCTAAAACACCTGAAGTAGAATATGCTTATTTTCCTCCATGACCATTTAATATATAATTTGATTTCAATATACACATTGTTAATAAGAATATTTGAAGCTAATGGCACTCATGATGAACACGGAGAAATTTATTATTTGGGTTTTATTGGATCTCCTGTGGTGGAGAATAAGAACTCCATAATACATAATATATATATATATATAACACTTAGGTATGTTCAAATAATAAGCAGCATAAATGGTAGCTAAGCTAGTAGCAGGACTTATATAATAAGCACATATAACTAATATATGGATCAAGTTCTTCTCCAAAGGAGAAAAGATAAAGTACATGTAGCTGAGGGTGCTTTGCTTTTTATCCTAATTAACGTTTGATTATGTCTTGAAGCTTTCCTTTATTATATACCCATATCATATCATGGCTTCAATACACATCTCAGGCGAAAAAAATTCGGTGAGGTACAAAAGATATATAAAAGAAAGAAAACAACCAAACACAAGCAAAGCAAAAGCTGACACAAGAACCCTTTTTATTCTTCATAAAAAAAAAGAATCCGGTGGACGTGGGTTTGCATTGCATTGATATCCATCAGATACCATGCAAAGGCAAAAGCAAATAAAGCACAATCACAAACATGTACGTCCAAACAGGCTGCACACTCCACAGAGATATATACAAAAAACAAAAATTAATTTATGGTCTAAACAATATAAAAGTGGAAATTGGTAAGGGTAGTACCTTGAAGAATTACTCCATAGGATAGGGGTGGTGGAAGGGTAGTCCATGTCTTGTTGCGCCTGCCATTCCGGCCGTCCTCTGTGGTTGGGAAATTGCCGAAGACCGCCACGATCGGCGGTGCTACCCATCGGAGACAAATCATCCTCTCCAGACCCATCTGAATGGCCTGCAAAGTTAAATTTTTTTAAATTTCATATATGCTTGCATGCATCTTAATACTACATATAATTTATTTTCGACTAATGTGGAGCTAGTCTTGTTCAACATATCTGATATATCTCTGTGGAAATCCCTTTTTAAAAGGGTTTGTGTAAAAGTACGAGAGGGGAAAGAAAGAAATGAATAGCTTGCGGTAAAATTAAAAGTAATAGTAGTAGTAAAAAAAAATTGTAGGGTCTAAAAAGAAGAACAAGGTGTGATATTATTTCCATTATATGAAAAAACCTATATTAATTTGTGTATGCTTAAGAAAAAGATAAGGCTGCTAAAAACAGAAAAGAAAAAATAGCTGAAGATTAAGCAATACGAATTACCTGAAGATGCTGCAGGTTTGTCAGTGGTCTTAACAGTTCGATACATCTGGGAAGAAGCCATAAACAAAAACAAAGGCATTATATATAAAAGGCTTTTCCATGCTTGGAAGAAAATCCATTAATAACGTGCGTGACTGCGTGAGATGTATACATATTAATAAAAAAAATACCAAATTTTTTATTACAAAAAGTTTAAAGAAGAATATAAAATCATTTCCCGTTTAGATCCCTTTTCATATTCTCTCTCTTCCTTTCTTTCTATGTTGGCGAGCTTCTGGGATTGTCTGGTTGGGTTTACCTCATTAATTACGAGGTTGATGTGTTGATGAGGTTGTAATGAGAAGGGTGTGTGTATTATTGGAAAATGATGATCTTTGTCTGTTCTCTCTCTTTCAAAGCAGAAACTGTTTTCTGTCTGGTCTTCTCAGACGTTAAAGGCTCCCTACTCAGCTGACTAAAGACTTTTAATTCATTCATCCACACTACTCCCACATTCACTGCTTTCTTCATTGGTTACCGTGCCAGTAGGATAGATAGACCACAAACACCGCCCCCCACACATGAGAGAGATAGAGAGAGAGAATGAGAAAGAGAAAGAGAAACAATTAAGAGATAGTATATTACCTGCAAATGGCTCTTCACATGAGCTAGTGTTAGATCCTTCACATCCATGAGCTCAAGAACTGATTTTGGAGTAGCTCCTAAATTAATTCACCATATCCAAATACATTAGTAGATAACCAAAGTTAAAAACCTAAGATTTAAACAGAGAAAAAACAACAAGCTAGTAACAGTCTAAATTTTCAGTAATAAAACCAAGAAGGAGAAAACATGTGTAGAAAATTGAAGTTAACATAAAGTCAACTTAAAAATTAAATAAAAAATGAGAGGGGATTGAAGGAAATTAACAACAATAAAAACAAATCTTTATCTTATCAGATTAGGTCGGTTATAAGAATTACTCGAAGTCATTTTGCTCGATTAAGGAAAGAGGGAAGAATATTGAAAGGAAGAAAAAAAAAAGAAATTGTGAAAAATTAAAATGGGAGAAAATTAAGGAAAGAAAGAAATGTAACATTTACTTTCATGGCCACCAAGAAGTTCAACCGCATGAACAAATCTGGCATGGAGGGTGCTTGTCCACCTCATTCTGGGTGCTCTCATGCTCCTCTTGTTGGGAAGCTTCTGCAGAAACCTTGATCTCATGAACCCAGAAGAAGCCTCTGAAGGACCAACCCCATATTGGTGCAGTGGATGAGAAGATTTGAAAGCATCGCCGGAGAACCCATTAAACCTTGTGGCGGTGGCAGCCCTACATGCCGCCACGGTGGAGCCGTTGTTCAAGAGGGACATGGGATCCACAAAGTAAGGTGAAGGAGAAGGAGCAGCTGTGGAGGGAGAGAGAGAGGGGTGATAAGAAGGCATGTTGTGATGATTATTATATAAGCACATCTTGTGATGATGGTGATGATCCTTGTTGTTGTTGTTGTCATCGTCTCTAGCATGGTCCATGGCAGCCACAAAAGGGAATGAACGGTTGTGATACACAGGAATCCCCTTGATTGGCCTCAAGGTGTCTGATGATGACACATCAAGCAATGAAACTCCATAGTTTATGTGATTCAAGGGAGTATTAGTAGTGGTAGTACTTGTTGTATTAACACTAGTACTAGTGTTGTTGTTGTTGTTGTGGTTGTGGTGATGGTGAAGATGATGGAAGTGGTTTAGGCTTTGATAATAAGGGTTGTGTGGTGTTGGTGTTGGTGTCGGTGTTGGTGTTGGCGTTTCAGAAGTGAAATTCCTTCCAAGAGAGAGTTCTGTGTGGGCTTGTTGAAACAAAGTAGTAGTTCTTGAAGGGAAATTATTACTTCCATGATTGGAAATCAAGGAAGAGGAGGAGATGGTTGGGGGGCTTATGTGAAGAGAAAGATCAGGGGCAGTGGTTGAGGTGGGCTCAATGAAAATCCCTTCCAAGGTCATCTTCTTTATGGGGATATGGCTTGACGCTCAGAAAATATATATACTATGAAACAGCTTTCGTTCTTCTTCTTTTATTCCTTTATTAAAATGATATCAGATTTTGATACTATACTCAGGAGAGACAAGACACAAGGCTAATTAAAAGTGCAATATTCACAACCTGATCATGAGGAGGAGGAGGAGGAGAGTATAGTACTGTGTATAACATAATCATAATAATCCCTTTGTTCTCTTCACCTCCTTCTTTTTCTAATCTTTTCCCAAGAAAAGAATCTGGAAAGCTAACTCAAAGGCCAAACTATTGAAGAAGCTTAAAGGAAGGGAAGGAAGGAGTGGTGAAAGAGAGAAAGAGAAATTAAGCTAAGAAGGTAACTAGGTTGCAGTGAGTCTTTGAAACTTTTTGCAAACAATCATGCTCATGCTCATGCTCATGAAGAGATTGTGGAAGAATGTGGTGAGAGGTAAGAGAGAGACAGATAGAGATAGAGATAGAGATTGTTGTTGTTGTTGTTAAGCTATAGCAGTGAGTGAGGTAGAAGGGAATAAGGAATTTTAAAAAGGGAATAATTAAATTAAATTAGAAGAAAATAAATAAACAAATAAATAAATCCAGAGAGGTATGGAAAGGAAAACAAGTGGATTTGGGTTTTGTTTTCCTCGAGAGTATATATGGGAAAATGACAGTAGAAGAAGAAGAGGAAGGAAGAAGATACTACAGCACAAGGTGTTTCTCTCTCTCTCTCTCTCTTTAGTCAAAACCCACAAAACAGTAGTACCATAAAATAATAGGGTCACTTTGGATTTCCCTTCCACGGAGTCGACGGGGATAAAAAAAAAAAAAAAGACACCCTCATGTCATGTGTGATTCCTTTTCCCCCACTCTCTTCGCTATACCCTTGTCTTTCTTCATTATAAAAATTAAAAATAATTTATTTATTATTATTCCCTGAAGTAAATAAATCAGTGGTGTGTCTCATTTTCTTGCTTAAATAGGAATGCTTGGCTATAAGACAATACTTTTCTTTTCTACAATTTTATATTTCTCACGGTGTATCGGATTGGAATTTTGTAATGTTCCATGTACTAAAATTAAATAAAACAACAATAAAAGCACTCTCTCTCACACACACAAAAACAAAAACATCTGTTTGACTTATGACTACAGTTTTTTCGTTGGCTTTTACATTGGTTTTTTTTTCTGTTTCTGAAAGCATATATATAGTAAGACTTTTCACCACAAATTTAATTCAAACATAGCTCTCTCTTTTTCTTGTTGTGAGAATATTTTATTGAAATTAAGGATGTACATTTAATGATTTTCTTTCCACTAAGTGCATTGTTGAAAATATAAAAAGGACTATTTTGTATTTTATTTCTTTATTAGTTGGAAAATTATTAGAAAATTGGGATTTTTTTTTAACGAGGACACATGTTAATGAATAAAATTAAATTATATTCATTAATTTAAACTAAATTATAAATTTTAAGGTCGACACTCCTGTTAGATTAATACTTTTACTTTTCATTTTATAATTTTCACTTTTACTAATATCTACATACACATGTAAACATTTTTTTTACAATTATTCTAAAAGATAAATTCATGTTCCAAATATATCCCTTTATTGTCTTAATTTCTTACAAAACTAATAAATAATTAAAGAGCTTTGTTGTATAACCATAGTGTCTTAATTTAGAAAATCAGGAGTATTTTAAGGAATTACAATTATTTAAAATTATATCCGGGGTTGATACTTTGCCCACTTTTTAATCCTTTAGCAAAGTTGAAGATTGTGTTAGGGTTTCCAAAACCCTAGGCTAAATCGAAGATAATCGTAAGTTATCTGTCATAAAAAAAATATGCATTAATCCATGACTCTTACAGTATATGGGGAACTAACCCCTTTCTTTAATTGCTGACACCGTAGATGACAAACAATGCTCTAAGCTTGCTCTTGGAGTCTCCGCTTTTTAATCAAGCAGTTATTAATGAAGGTTTATAGTTAGTGTCCCAGTGCCACCAACTCCAATGTTACCAAAGGAAAACACTAATTCAGAGGCACTGTTTGCGGGATTCATTAAATGCTAAAATTGGATACAGTGAAGTTCATTAATTTTCTTTATTTGTTCATGTAGTATTTGCAAAAGGATTTTTTAAAAAATAAATAAATGTACGTATGTTTTAGTTTAACATTACTAGTAATTTTTAAAATAAGAAACCAAATGATTAAGTAATACTACCACTATTAATGTAATGATTTTATTCATTTATTTTTATTAATATCACAACTATATAATTTTTTAATTTAAAATACAATATTTTTCTCCCTTTCCAAAACTCCCAAAGTAATAACCTTGTTTTCTCTTCCCCGCCAACGCTTCCAACCATTCTCTTACATTTCTCCGTCATCTTTTTGACGCGTGGTGGTTATAAATGGTCTTTACCCAACATGTACAGAAAAGTAGTTAAACAACATTTTATTCCTATTGTTCATTGTATAATGGCAAATATTAAATAATAACCTGTTTTACAGAGCATGATCATATAGTTACATAAGACCTTGAATCAGACTTTCTGTCTTCTCCATGCATGCTCAGGAATTTTCAGAAAGATTAAGTAATGATGGTATTTCATAAAAAAGTTTACTCCCTTCTTATTATTTGTTTTTAATTTAATCATGTTTCTGCTTAGCATAGCCAAAATAAATGCCTATTTTTAGAGGAAGTAGTATTAGGACCAGAGTTACTGCTTGAAATGAGATGAATAATTCGTTTCATTTGAAAATAATTGTTGTTTAAGATTTTGGACAGGGATTATGAAAGTCATTGAACATATTTAATTTTATAAAAATGTGTTTAATTTTTAAAATAAAGATGATAAAGTTTGAACTTTGATCAAATTCAAGTCAAATTAAGAATATCAAAAAGTAAATTTGATCATATAAATATGTATTTATTGAAGTATAATATTCTTTTATTTTGTTTGTGTTTGACAAGAAAAGAACAAACTTACAAAATAGTTAATTTTTTAATTTTATAAAATAATAAATAATTTGAAATAAACTGAAACTTCAAATGATTAATTAAATTCCTGTTCCTATTTCTGAAATGTATACATAAATAACTTTAGCTTTAACATTATAAAAACCCCATTTTAGTTTCTAAATTAATTTATAATATAGTTTATTTTAGTCTTATTAATTTGATGTAAATTGAGAAAAAAAATAAAAGTGAAAAGATTAATAAACGGCCTTTGGCAATAAGAAACTAAAAAGAGGATTTTGTAGAGTTAAGAAACTGAAATGATCTACGTTGATAAACAATATATCTATTTGATTGATAATGAGTTAGACATATCACAATCCTACAGCTGGTGTATATATATATTGACATCTATCTTATTGACATTATCATTGAATACTTTCTAAATTTGCTAACTCTATCTTATATATCAAATATTAAACTGAGTGGTAACTAAATCAAACTTGAGTTGCAATAATAATTTTGGTCATCAACTAGTATAATGTCATAATCACATTCATAATTTTAGTATCTTATCTCCAGTAGTTAAAATTGAAATTATCAACTTAAAAAGGTCAATGTTTGAAATTTCAACAGGAGTAGCGGGTGAAAACTTATCAGAAGGGGATATGTTACCTTTCCATTCGTACATCCATTATGGAAAGACTTAAGTAGATGTAGTTTTGTCAAAATTCTATGTAGTTCAAATTCTTCCTATTGTCAAAGCAGATTTTAAATGTAGTAGGAAAAAAAACATTTTTTTATGTAATAGTCAAACTGTCCTAAGGCTGATATATATGCATGAACATGCGGTATATGTTGGCACTCATAATAGTCACTACTTAGAAAAAGGATCCATTTGATCTGGTACTCTTATATATAGTTATGTGATCATTTGATCTAATGGTCAGAAATGTTATCACGCACGTCGGCAACTAGATCCTTTGGGTCAATTAACCAATTACAGTACAACTTTGCTGAAGGGGTTTGGCCAATGGAAACATATCAAATCAATCGGTAAATGTAAAGCAGCCAAGACATTGAATGTGATATTCCAATGCTAAAATATTTTTGGCTATGTTCCTATTAACCTTTTCACTATGATAAATTTCACGTGGAAGACATTGAGTCAATACTGGCAAACACTTCCAGTATAACATTCAAGGAATAAAACGCAAAAAAAGAAGAGCTAGAATTAGTTTTTCAAATTTGGTCCTGACTCCTAAAATAAGTTTATGGGATGCATGGCACAAGATCAATTGATCTTCTACTTTCATTTATTAAGATGAGTGGACGGGATATTTACCTTTGTTTCTTTAGAAGTCAGTAGAGAGAAAATGATCGAGAAGGGATAGAGAAAAAATAACTTTATGTTGTTTGAATAAGAAGATAGGACATAAAAATTAAGAAAATAAAGTCATAAAGTGAGTCTCATTTCAAAATAAAATATCTATTTTTTTAGTAATAAATTCTCTTTTTTGATGAGAAAAAATAAAGATAAAAAATATTTAACCCACGTTTAAATTACAATTTTAACATTGTTATTTTTTTCTATTTCACAAGCAATACGTACATATATTAAGTACAAAAATATATTTATACAACAAAATTTATTTTCTTTTTCTTCGCCTATTCAACCGAACTAATAAAGAGTAATTAAACTAATAATCAACTTAAAAAATTATCTGCTTTCTACTCATTCTACTCAATTTATCTTTTCTCTTGCTTCTTTTTATCCTACTTTTTTGCGTGTTTCTCTCTATCCAAACCAAGAATTTTAGTCAAATACCTTGAATTATTAAGATTCATTTAATAAATTGAGATTTTCACATAAATATTGATTCATACATAGACTTAATGATTGAAACTTAATCACATATTTAAATAAAATAATTATTTATCAATTATATCACACACACTATAAGTAAACAACTTAGTATGATTATAAAAATGAGTGGATCAATAAAATAAAATTAATTCTACTTTTTTAAGGAAAATACAATGTTACTAGGTCATTAAAAATAATCAATTATAATCGTGTATTTTTTAAAGTAACTCTATCACTGTTAAGTGATTTCAAATTTTAAACCGCCTCCACATAATATTAATTGTCAAAGATTAGTCTTTATAATATGATATTACTCTAATTGTTAATTGAGATAATAAGTTTTTTTTAACAATGAGATAATAAAATCACCCAAAGAAAAAAAAAAACAAAGAACAATGAGATAATAAATTAAGACGTATATATTTTTTTCCTTATTGTTTTGTTTTAATCTTTATAATATGTAAATCATTTGTCTTTAGTCTTTATCCGAAAAAATTCAAAGAGACTAATTCAAAATAAACAAAATATTATAAGAATTAAAACAAAAAATATAGGTGTATTGTAAGGAGTAAAATAAAATATTAAAAACCAAAAAAAAAATTACAAGGAAAGACCAAAACTAAAAAAACATTATATTTCAGAAACATATATAAGTCTTAATTTGTTTAAACTCAAATTAGACTCTATCAAAACTCAATAATATACGTGATAATGTCATATTATTAATCCAATTTGTTGACATTATATTATATATAAAAAATAACATTATGTATCACTAAATCATAGAATTAAAAAAAAAAATAACTCAATTATTTTTCACTTACTATTCCCAAAAGTAATTTCAAGTCATACTATTTTTTTTTATTTTTTTCTGAATTGTTCTTTTCTAATAGTAATAAGAATACATGTTTGAAGACATTTATTATATATTATAAAACCACATTTTGAAACTGTAAGTGTAGACAATGTCATATGTGATAACTATAGATTAATTTAGGTTCCTCTACAAATTTTTTCTGAATAAATAATAAAAAAAATATACAAACACTATAACTTTTTCTTGATGTAATTTTATACCTATATAAAATCATCTTATCAATTTGTTACATTTGATTTATCCTACAACAATTCAACGATTCTTATAATGATTTTGACTAGAGTTGACAAAATGAATTGGACCAATTAGATTGGTCTACTAGGTCAAATCGAATTCGACTAAAAAAATGTTGGCCCAAATAGAATTGGATTTATTTGAATCAGTTTGATGGTCGATGGAGTTAGACTAAATTTAAGAAATATAAATTTGAATTTAATCGAATCTATTTTAGTTTGATATTTTAAAAATATATATTTTTAATTTATATAAATTTAGATAAAATAATAATATGGGTCAACCCGATAGATTATCAGACCTAGTTAAACTTAAAAAAATAAGACTCATATAAAACATGAATTAATTCAACCCAATCTATTTTTCAAGATTGATCCGATGGATCATCCCGATTTGATCCATTCATTTTTCAACTCTACAAAAGACCATCTAACTAGACTTGAGTAAGTCTTTTATAGGCAACTATTTTTTTCTCCAATTATTTAACACAAATGAATATCTAAAATTTAAACTCAACATTACTAATTATTAAACTAAAACAATCTCATTCAATTCACATACACGCTCAGTAATTTCATATGGAGATATGATTTAAAACAGAATTATTTTATTTAATTATATAATTAGTTTACTAATTAATTTTTCTTTTTTGCCTTTTTAGTTTATTATGCTCAATAATATATGGTTTGACGTATAATAAAATTTTATATATTAGAATATATCAATTCAAATAAAATAATTAATTCCAAATTATAAAAGAATTTATATTACTTAACAAATTAATATGCACAAAGACTCCACAGACACCAATTACATAACTAATAAGAAAATGAACAAAAAAGGATTTTGATTCTTGCTTAATGACTGTCCTTGTCGTATTAACAGATTTCTTCATCACTCAGCGACAGACCTAAATGCGTTTAGGTCACTACTAGTTGTTAGCATAAACTTTAAAATTTATCAAAAAAGGGCTAAGAAGAATTGTTAGAAAAACTGGGCATGGAAAGACTTGGTCGACAACAAAATACAAGCTTTTGGAAGTTCCCCATTCATGATATTGTTTGTCATTATTGGAGAATTGAGTGAAGATTTTTCTCTCCCACATGATCACATTTATTGGTTGTCAGATTGACAAGAATGTATGGTAGAGAATATGGAATAGCGTGTATTATCATACTTAATATTTGGTACAGACCCTGTACCATGCAAATAATGCTCATTCCTCTCTTCAATCACTAACCAATATTCATCAACGGGGTCCCATGAAATGAAACATCGCCCCCACGTCTTAAAAATACTATAACACAAACACTAAATATGCATTTATACCTATATTATTTTATTTTATTGTTATCTAGTTACGATTAGAGCCCCTAAGAAAATTGCGATTAGAGTGTAATTAGATAAATTGCTGTTAGACGAATTAACTACGTACTCACTTTTTGCGGTGTGGAATTATAGATTGCAGGGATGTATCTGTCTACTTAGTGGTGTTTTGGTATGGAATCAGTATAGCTTTAAAGGTTGTATAGTTACATAATATCTCAGTTACTAACTGCTATGTTAGTCTTTTGGGTTAGGGAAGAAGGGAGGCTTAAATATACGTACATCATAGGCAACGTATGTTGATTATGGTTATTGTGTATTAATTTGTCATTGGATACACTTAAATACATAATAACCTACGGTGGCTTTGTGGCTTTGGAGGGTTGTAGTTTATCCATGTACATTTTATATGGATTTGAGTATCTCTTGTACTTGTTTTATAATATAATAATGTTATTTGCTTATAAAAAAAGTTAAACATCTCCATTTTAACTGTCTACTTATTGTAAGTTTTTCTATTACGAGTAGATTTTAAGTTTAATGTTGATAGATTAACTAATAGTTTTTACAAAGTCAATTAAGCAGAAATTATTATTGGTATAATTTTTAAGAAAATTATTATAAAAGTTAATAAATTTATTATAATAATTTATGATTAAATAATAATAAGATTATTTTACACGCTAAACATATAACATGTTTTCTCTCTTCTTTTGTGCAAAAGCTTTTCTTATCTTAAATTGAGACACCGTTATTTTTCCTTTAATTATTATTTTGTAACAAAAAACTCAGCGTAGAAGTGAAGCACCACATTCATTCAGCGTGCTTGAGCGGCCTAAGGCAATCTTTATGGGCTAGTTGCATGAAAATAGAAAGAAAAAAAAGTTCAGTCCAAATTAAAACAAGTTAATTAAAAAGAGAGAAGAGAGCTTCCCAATAGGGATCTTCGATCTATTCTAAAGACGGGATGTGAGGAAAATTAAGCTTGCAAACTCAACCTATGGCCATGAATCTTGGAACTCGGGTTCAATTTCCTAAGGTTTCATGGCCCTTCTGTCTTTTTACTTTTATCTTTGTTTTGTTTTGGATAATTTATGATAACTATATTACTTAAATTTTATTATTCAAATGACTACATCATTATATTTGATTTGAATAAGATTGCCTTTAATAGAAAATATTAGTCTATATTATAAAAATAACATGTTGTTCAAATTAATTTTTATAAATGTCTCAATCATATTAATTTGATTAAATATGATTTTTGACTTTGTAAAATGAGAACTTTATTTTGGTGCCTAAATTTTTTTATTTTTTTATCTCTCTAAGTTTTGAAATAGCTGTTTTTTATTCATGTAAAATGATTCAATTTTAGTTTTAGTCCTTGTACAATTCTTTGTTTTAATTTTTATCTCTCAAACATTTAAAATATTCTTTTAATCCCCGAAATTCATTTATTTTTTGTGTATAGCACTAAGGTTTAAACTTAAGATTTTGTGCATACTACCCCCAAACCCCACCACTAGCCTGACCCCACTGATTCATTTTAGGATACATAAATATCATCAATTTAGAGCTCAATAAATATTTTAGAGTCACAAGTTAAGTTAATATAATTGCATATTTTATCATTCCAGTATACCACTATTATCATTTCATAAATTTTATCAAGCAAATTATTTTTCTCATTTTATCATGATATTTTTCAAAATACTTGAAAATTTAAGATGAGGACTATTATCGTCTATTATATACAACTTTTTAGAGTTAAATATCAGTGTCATTTAATGAAATGGAATAATTTTGATATAGGACAAAAAAAATACCGTAATAAATGTCTATTTTCATTGTAAAAGATTCTAATGAAAAAAAACAAATTACAACAATATTTTTATTATTTTTTTATGAATCGTGAAATTACAGATAACTCTATCTTTTTTATTTATCTACACTAATTTTCCTTTAAATTTGAAAACATTAACACATTTTTATATGTTTAAAAGCGTTACACTAACGCTCCCTGTAGAGGTCGAAAGTAATGATTAAAACAGTATGTTTGAAAGCATTAACACCTCGTTTGAAAATATTATACTGACACTTCCAATATTACACTAGCATCCCCTGCTAAAATAAAAAGTAATGGTTAAAATAGTAGGAATATTTATGTTATCACACAAAATCTCGGGTTTTTCCTGTAATTTGATCAATGAAAAATTAATATGAACATTTGATAATTAAAACTGAAAAATTTACTACTTTAAAAAAGAAGGAAAAAAATGAATCACGTGTGCAATTAGAATAAATATATGACGTCTAAGCAAAGTCTTAAAAAAATATTACCCTAGAATAGTTAAGATCAAAAGTCATCTAAATATTACTCCGATCCATTATATTTGATTGATTATTTTTTTTTTGGAAAAGTATATTTAAAAATAATTTTAAAATATATTAAAAAATATTATAATATAAAAAGTATGATTTTAACACTTGTATATTTATTTTAATTAATTCAACAGTTTTGGTTTGATATGATGAGACATTTTGATTTATACAAAAATATGAGTTTGGTAGATCTGCTGCAGTAAGCAGGCCGACATAAACACCCTCTATTGATGTCATCCCCTGAGCATCCTAAGCCCTCTAGTTACATTTTTAACAATTAAATCTCTTACAGTAACTCTAAAAGGTACTATCAAGTGAGTGTCACTTAATTATATTTCTCAATGCTACAGGGACAACATATATTTCTCATTTATGAACAAGGTACTGATGGAAAGCTACTGTTGAGTGAATGAAGCCATACATGTTGATTGTACAAGAGATTGACTTTCTCTGTCACAGATTATACAGAGAAAAACACAGTTCTGAGGAACATGAACAAAATAGAAAATGAAAGTAGCCCGATATTAATATTGGTCCCCTCATACGAGGCACTTATGATGTTGAAAGAAAGAAAGAAAAAAAATATGTATGACAAACACAATTGTCCAAATTAAAGAAAGGAGGACTTCTTTTTGCTATGAATTGTTTGAATCCACAGACGTAAAATAACTGCTACATGAAAGTGCCTATGGAAACATTATGTAAAGGGAAATAAAGGGTACTAAATGGAACATAAGAAAAGGCAGAAAGATAATATAACAAAATGCATGAGTGCTAGCTCTCTAACTGTGTGTTTAATAGGGAGAGATATCAAAATGAATTAGAACAATATATGTCCACCTGCCAAGTTGTTCCTTACTTAAGGTATTTAGAAACTTTACAGCAATAATTGAAGTGATGATAGAAAATAAGAGTAAAAAAAGACTGATGAAAAACAGAATTGTTGTAATGTGATTTGATAGAGAGGGAGGAATAAAGATATGTGTCGGGAGAATAGGAATTATGTGAGACCGAGATAAAGATAACTAAGAGGACAAAGTTCTTGGTGCTTTTTTAGGTTGTATTATAAAAATAAATAAGGGATTGGAATGGAAGGAAAGGAAGGATATGTATAGATTTTCTTTTTTAAACTGATGAAAAGCTAGATTCCCGGAGGTCGATCACGCGAGAGAGAAAGATTAGAAAAAGATTGATATGTACAATCATTAACATAATACTCAGAATGTGTGCATGAATTAAAAAAATGGATTAAATCATTCACTACTTAATAATTTAGTTTATCGAGTGCTGATATTTGCTATTCTTTGAATTAATATTAACCTAAAACTCTAGTTTGTGTGTGAAGTTTGGTTGAAATATTAATTTAATCTCAAATGGTTTTTTCAACGTGATCTTAGAAGTAAAAGGGATTTTTTTGAATGTTTTTTTATTGATAAATATTAGTTGTTAGTTTATTAAATTTTTTTAATGGGACAATTCATACTCACACACTCTCTTTTCCTTTCACTCACCTTTTACCATTAAATCAACTTTATAATCTCTAATAGAATTTTGGGTTGATTGCATGATGTCCTAAAACAAACTTCATTATTCTTATAGCTAAATTATGCCTAAAAAAAAGATTTAATCTAAAAACATTATTAAGTGTAATCTGTCCTCTAAATCAATTTGAGATTATAAGGACGTGGATCATGCGATAAACAACCTCGACCTTCATCGAATCTCTATGGTCGTTACCTCAAGATCCATGGGCACATACCTCATGCGGTTATGGCCACCACCCAACTAGGAGGTTCAATGCCTACCGATTGAAGGGGTACACTTACCATAGAGAAAAATAAAATCAGCATTGTACTTCAATGTCATTCTTATGTGTCTCATTCCATATATATGTATTAATCCTTATTTTTTGTTCAATTATTTTTAAGTTTACATTAATGATAATAGTTTTTCATATTATTTTTCAAATTTTAAAAAATTTACATTTTAGTAGATGGATATGCCTATGAGAATAATTTGATGTGGAGTGTTATGTATGTGGGTGTACGTTCCTTCTCAAAGCTATCAAGGGTAATAGAGGGAATATATTGGGGAATGAAAGTCTCCGATGATTCTGGTGGACCCTACCTTTTGACTCTTTCAATTCCAAACTATATATATATATATATATATATATATATATATATATATATATATATATATATATATATATCAACATTTGCAAAGCAAAGCAAAAATATCTCCAAATTGTGTTTTCTTCATCTAGTCCATTATTATGTTAATGTGTTCGTGACTTTCTATGAATAAATTTTGTAACTTAATTTTAATTAAAAATAAACTCAAAACGGAGTA
Organism: Glycine max; assembly: GCF_000004515.6. Classification (NCBI taxonomy): domain Eukaryota; kingdom Viridiplantae; phylum Streptophyta; class Magnoliopsida; order Fabales; family Fabaceae; genus Glycine; species Glycine max. Next base: position 44,890,330 of record NC_016089.4, on the reverse strand, counting down.
ATTTATATTTACAAACCCTAGTCTCAAAAATAAATTTATAATGAAATTTAATATAAAATCAATTTGATGTAAAAGTAACTTTTTTTATTTTTTTTAATCAACCCTGCTTTGGAGAAGAAAAGCAATTTTAGATTATTTTGAAACTTAATTTGAAAATCTCCTACCATTTTTTCCAAACATGCTTCTAGTGGATCTAAAACGCGCACATGTATCATGTATACGGTCTCCAACACACAGCTGTCCCAATTTCCCATCTCTACGTCATTTATATTAACTTTTCATTTGGGCCCACCTCTGGCCCGTATCCTAGCACAACTTTGGAAATTATTTGAGTGCCTTTTCAAGGTATTATGTTTAGGAATATAACTTTCATGAACAATGTTTAGTAATTTTAGAAATAAATAAATAAATAAACTTTATTCAGCTAAAACAAATTAAAAATAGAAGCAGAAGGAAAAGAATGTGAAAAAAATAAGTGTAGATAGATAATTAGTATAAAAAGAGTATTTTTATTTTCATCATATTTAAGATATTCAATTTTTATTTTGGGAATAAATATTTTATATTTTTAAGAATCAAGCATATTTGAGAATATTTTTTTCAAAACGTATATCAAATATAGAAATATAATATTTTCAAGTTCGCCTTTCTAAAAAAAAAATTGATAAATAAAACGTCTACCTCCTAAAGCGTTTCCACATTCTCTCTAATAGTGTATTTGAATAATACGTAAGAATTAACTCCATCCTGTAAAATAATAATGATATCATGAAAAAAAAATATAACTATTTATTATTTTACATTTACTATGAAAAAATAAATAATTAATTCTCACTGTAAAATGAATGTATCTCTATGACGTTATGTGTGCTAAAGAGAGCTAAAGTGCTTTGGTGATTCCGAAAAGCAAAGAGAGGAAAATGGGAAGGTCCTTGTGTCTTTTCCTGCCTGATCAGGTGACTTGTAAAAATGTTCACGTTTTCACCAAAGCGGCAAAGCTAGCTCATCTCAGCACCACCATGACCAAAATTATGGTAATTTCCTTTCCTAAAGTCACATATGTATTCATTTCATATCTCTTTTCTAATTTTTTTGCATATATGTCATATGTGGGAATATTTTCAATCTGTCTTTTCTTCCATTGTGGTTCGCAAATTAAAGCTAAATACTAAACTTGCCTATCTATCTAATAAGTCATGTTACTTTTAATTTTTTGGGTCAGCATAGACATTATTTTATTTTTCCTTTTTAGTTAATTAAACATAACGTGTATGGGTAATTTCACTATTCCTGGCTTTCTTTTAGCCTTATAATCACTGCCATTAACTTAATAAATTAAAATAAATGATTAATTTGTCCAAAACGGAAGCATATGTTCGTATAATTGTGAATGTGACCTACTCTCTCGAGAATAATTTATCTATGCAGGGAAGACAAAGTTTAAGTACAATCTACTGTTATTAGAAATTAATGTACAGTATCAGGTGGGGGAAAGCTATAAACATCTACATCAAATTCCAAATTAGCCATTCACACAGTCAGACACACAAATTGACAACTAAATAATTTAGCAGCAGCAGCAGATACATTATACATAGCCTTAATTCTGGTAATTAAATTAGGCAAATAGAAAATTACGAAAGCCATTGACTTGATCACGTGACATATACATTTGAAGTTTCTGGAGAAGAGCAATGCTTTGTTCTCTTTGTGTTTCTAGGTAGCAAACATGGATTGGACCTATGTCAAGTGTTAGGATGTCTTTTTTAATATATATATATATATATATATATATATATATATATATATATATATATAACTAACTCAAAAGTTAATTAATAATTGAAAAATTAATCAAAAATTAAAAAGTTAACTGATAATGGAAAATTGAAAGCTAATAGTTAAAAGCTGAAAAATTAACCTATTAAATTAAAAATATTTGATAAAATTATTAAAGTAGTTGAAAAGTATAAAATAATAAAAAATAATAAAATTATTATTTATTTTAAAAAAAGTAATAAGAAAAATGAATAAATATATTAAAGATAAAAATAAAAAAAAATATAAAAATTAACATTTAAAAAAATATTATTTCAAGTAATATTTTAAAAAATACTAGAAATTACTAAAAAAAAATTATTTATCAAACAATCAAATAATTTTTATCCATCGGAAATTAAATTATTAATATGAATATATGTAATAACAACAAAATTATTTATCAATGAAAGTTAATCTAATATTTAATTGTTTAGATATATATATAATAATTTTATGTAATTTTTAAAAGATCCAGTAATTAAGAAACTTAGACTCTAGTGAATCTGATCTTTTTCTCAACTAGCCGAGAGTATTCACTAGATGCATCATAGGTTAAAGAGGAAGACAAAAATATATTTGGACTGGTTTAACCTATACCAAATCCACTTACACGACTAGACTAGTAAATCTATTCTCTACTTTAATCCAAGAATTGATTCGAAAACTTCAAGTCTCCAAAAAAAAAAAAAAATTACCATCTAACTAAATTAATTGAAACTTTCGTCCAAATTGTATTATAGTGACCAAAATCCATGCACTATCAAACCCAAACTAACTCTAATTAAAAATAATTAATACAACATTAAAATAATAGCATTTTTCATCATCGTTAAATTCTAATTATTTTTCCTTTTAAAAAAATAAAATAATTTTCAAAGTAATGAGAAAGATACTAAATATTTTTACATTATAACAATTTTGTTTTGATTCTTTATTCTAAATGTTCTGTTCATTTTACTTGCATCCTATGCATTTTGGACAACAGCACAGATCAAAGATTCAATAATGAATAATTACATAAAATAAAGATGAAGATAATATAACAATTATCATTGTCGTGCAAATAGTTATTTGTAAAGTCAAAACATCTTGATAGTTGTAAAATTTTGTCCCTAAGTATTATTTGGAAGAAACCTATATAATTTGTGGCCTACTAGGCTTGCTTTAGTAAATGCATGTCTCGCTTTCGCTCACTTACACGCGGACAACCCCACATTTTATTTACGACAAGTGAAGAAAAGTATTTACTATATTATTATAAATGTAAAATTAGTTACTTAATGCACATTTAAAAAAATAGAACTTTTAAACACAATAGTTTTATTTTTCTTGCATTTAGGTATTGTTTCCATTCCCTTGCTCATTCTTCCTATATTCAATAACCTAAATACTTAAGTTAAATTCGTGTAATTTTCAATTAATTAAAAGTCTCACGTAAACATGAATCAAATAAAATTTCATATTATTGAATTATTCTCTCATAAATGTCTTCTAAGCTAATACAAATGTCATGTAAATTAATTAATAATTCTATAAATCTACATACATTGTAGAATTATCACTATCTATATGCGATAACAACGTTCAACTTTTAATCGGAATAACATGTTCAATAATGAAACATGCAAAGTTTCCTCAAGTGGCTAAGTGTCGGGGTTGAAAAAACAGTCTCCTCCAAAATGGTTGTTCATAAGCCTTGAATCAGGGCCATATATCCAACAATATTCCATGAACCTGTGATATATATTGTCATATCAAATCGATGTAAATGTGTAACAAATGGACCATATCATTATCCCTTTTGTAACACAAAAGAATATATAAAGTGTTCCTTTCTCTTACGTTCATTTAAAAATAAGAGTAGAAAAGTGTATTATCCTTTTCGAGCATTCCACCCACTCCATATTTTATCAATAACACCTCATTCCTGATGACCACCTTCTTTTTTATACAAACTACAATTTTCCCTAAAGTTTTTATCACAAGTACATGAGGTAGCTAGAATTTACACGACTATGTTACCCATGCTGCTAGAATAGTTAAGTAGATTCCTTTCTTTGGTTCAAATTCGTGAACTGTTATTGTATATAATTCCCAAAGCATTTCACATCCTCATTGAACACTGAACAAATTTAGTCTTACCCTAGCTAGCAGCATAGGTGCTACACATGTTGTACATCTAATTAACAGCAACATTATATAGGTTCATTTATTAAATTTTGAATATAGAGAAAATTGAAGGAGAAAAGAAAGCATGAGAAAGACATGTCAAAGTCCACTTTTGTTGTGAGATGTTAGGAATTGAAGGGGAAAAAAAAAACTGGGGTCCAAATTTTTGCAACCCCATTGCAAGCGAATATGTTGAAGGTGAAATGCCACCACCCAGAGGATTGTACCTTGCAGTGTCCACCTCATACACATACCCAACCCAACCACCCACTCTCTCCCATCACTCACAGAACTTCTTCATCCTCCACTACCTCTTTGCTCCTATTCAGTACACAAATGATATAACGCGTCCAAATTATAACCCCATTATATAATATATACTTGTCCTTTCCTTGATTGTTTATTATGTCCATAATTAATTGTCAATATTATTATTGTCCAACCAAAATTGCAAGAATCAAATATGTGCAAAAAGTTGGAGATGACAAATGCAGTAATCTAAACGCGCTTGAGAGGTAATTAAAGAAATAGAAATAAGTATTAATTGCAACTTGCTAAATCAACAAATTTATCAATCAGTGTTGAAAAGAGAGTGATTAAGGCATTAATTAATAGATGTACCCAAAAAAATTATTAATAAATAATATAATTTTTATTTTTTTACTGTGATAAATAATTAAATTTTATTAAAAGTGGAAATAATAACATATAATATATTAATAACAGTAAATATTATACACTTTATATTATTATTTAATTCTTACTCTAAACACCAAACAAAACCAAATTATTACGATCTTTGATTGTTTTTATAAGAAGTTTTTAAGAAATTTGTTTTTATCATTTTTATAAGACTCTCTTTGAATTACCTATATATAGCATTACTTATTCTTTAACAAAATTAAAGTAATCTTAAATAGAATTGTATTAATTAATTAAATAAAGAATTTAGATAATAGAATTTTAATATTTTTAGGAATAATTCTAAAACAATTATACAAATTATTGATAAACTTAACAATATTATATTGATTTAAATTTAACCAAATTCATGTACCCAAAAAAATGAACAAATTTACTTAAGTTAGTTGACAAAAATTGTAAGTAAGGATTTAATTCAATTATCATATAACACATTCCTAAATAAAGATAAAACTTTATTTAAGTAATTAATAGAGTACCAGTGTGATTACATCGATCGTATTGATTCACACATATTTTAAAATAACTTATATATACTGATAATTCATATGATTGGTTTAAATAATTAAATTTTGTAAGAATAATTTATAATTTCACTAAAGAGCAAAACACTCTAATTAGGTGGTTAAGAAAATAACTAAATTTCTTAACTTTTGTAAAGCAAATAAAAGATTCTTATACATAAGAGGAAAGACAGTAAAAAAAATAAAATAAGAGAGAAGAGAGTAGTAATTGGTAAAAGAAAACCACAGTCATAGGCATCATAAATTATTACAGCTGATACGGGGAACAAGGTTGTACCCTTCGAAGTTGACGTATGTATTTGTGCTTGAGAGGTTTAGCAGAATAGGTGGTAATGGCGGTGGTGAAGAAGAGAGTATGGGGTGTGATGAGTGATGACTTGTAAGTTGTAACCCTATCATGGCTCGTTCTTCGAAAGGAGAATAATAAATGCAAAGGGTCAGAGTGAAAAACAGTACTTTTTTGGCAGAACAGAAAAGAGGGTCCTGATGTGAGAGGTGAGAAAATGATTTTGTAATCGATTGCTTTATGATTGATGAGCATTGAAAAAGTAGTATGCACTTGACAGTGAGAGAGAAAAAAAAAATAAAGTTTACTAGGAAAAAAAAACCCTTTTGAAAAGTTGTTCTTTATTTTAACTTTACTTTTCATACTGACAAATCAAGAAAACTGTTCCAGAGAGAACATAACAAGTATTAATTATGAGGTTATGATGACCATATGATCAAGAATGCAGCTAGCAGCAGCAGCAGCTAGCAGCGCATGCATAGCTTCCTCTTCTTCCTATTGACTTGATTAAATATATGTGCAGTACAATTTGTCCTCTGTTGATAAAAAGGCAAAGATAAATTGGTGGCGGTGCCCCTTTCCAATTTAGCTTTTTTCCCCTAGAGAACAAGGCATTATGCAGATAAGAGCTACATATGAATCATGAACTAGTTAATGGAAACTAGAGTACTAGAAAGCTATCTTACGAAAATTGAACCAAATTCATCCATTAATCACGGGTTAAATTAGAATGGTGAAAATTACCTGAATGTAATTCTTTAGATATTTAATGTTACTTTTTAATGAGCTAATTTTGGGGTAGAGGAAAAAGACAGACAAAAAGAAAAAGGAAAAAATGTAGTATGATATTGATAGATTATATGATATGTATCATATATGTTGTGCTTTGTAAACATACGTGTTGGCAAAATTTCAGGTTACCTGTACTTTGATTCTTAGATGTGAAGTTGCTCAATTTGATTCTAAAAAATGTTAGTAAGGTACTTTTTATCACACATTTTTAGATACATTTTTAAATTATATATAATTTAAGTTAAAATTTACTATAAAGTATAAAATATTTAACGAGATATGTCAGAAAATGTATTACTAATTTTTATTTTTGTTTGAAGAGGAGTAATACACTAATACATTCTTTATTATTAACTAAAATTTATTTAAAATTATAAAAGATGTTTATATTAAGTAAGATGTAGGATATGTGAAGCTTTATAAAAAAAATCAATAAATTTAAATTAACAAAAAATGTTTTTAGAAAAGTTGTAAGAAAATAATTTTCTCATTTTAAATATGCTTATGATACGTAAAGAAGAAAATTGAGAAAAAAAAAGGGCAACAAAAAAGTTGCATAATTTCTTCTCATCATGGGCTAGTGTATAGCATATATTTTTTCTAACTTTTCCAACTTGAGAGACTGCTTAGGTAATTTTATCAATTGTGTTAAATTTTCAATATTTTAACCTTATATTGAGAATAATCATTATTGAAAGAAGTAATTAAGATTTATTGGAAACTGTGTAAAACATTCAAACCTTGAATCATTTTGATGATCACATATTTAAAACAGTTAATGGTAATGTACTAGTAATTGATTTTAGATTATAAGAGAACAAATCTATATCTATGTTGGTGTGTAGACGTTTGTATTGGTATGCATGCATGTGTGTGAGTGGCATGAGAGACTGAGCTTTCACATCATGGCTTGTTAAGGGCCCTGACAGTGTCTTTCACGAAAGTCGCTGACTCTATTGTCTGCCCCGCATTTAAAGCGCGCTCTGTTTTCCTAGTCTCCAACTGTTTCTTTCTAACTCTCCCTCTCTATTAATATACTCTCTACTTGATTATCAGTTCCATTTCTCTTTTCCACTTTCTTGATTTATAACATACATTGCACAGCAGCCACCAGGGTATGTTTTTCAAATGGTGTTTGACATATTCAAAGCCACCTCTAATCAATATAAACGTGAGTTTATTTGAAATAAGTCGTGGCCTTTTCTGATTTGTTTTCAGATACACGTGATTATACCTAGCATGTTTGTTTAAAAGTGGAATATAAATTTTATGTTGAGTTGATTTTTTATAATATAATTTTTTTCTTATATATGTAATGTTTGTCTCATATTTTAAACTCAATTATAAATAAATTTATTTTCATACAAAATTAAGTCTCTAAATGATTATTCAAACAGACTTAAACTGTATGATATGATTTAAACATAAATATATAAAGACATAAGGTAAAATAAATTATAATAAGATAATAAAATTATTAGCATACTATTTCTAAACTAGAGACCATTTTCTTTTTATTTTAGTTTTTCACAAAACAATAAAAGATGTCTTTACATGGTTTAAAGTTTAAGTGTTTTATGTGCCATTTTCTCGTATCTTAAAAGTATAATTTTTTCATAACTTGGATGACAATTGATAATTTATATTTCATTCTTTTAGTAATTTTATAATTCATTTACTCTATGTTGAAACTTTTTGTATCACAAGTATCGTTTTTATTCCAGGCAAATGTGACCTAATGTTTTAAAAGTGTCAGTTAAGGAAACAAAAGTAAAATTTTAAAGAAAAATTGTCAAACTATAAATACAAAACCAGTTTAAGTCTTCAAATATTTATCTTTTTAAGTAACTTAAAAAATTTAACAAATAGTATATTAATGCTCCCAAATTGTCTCTTTGATCATAAAGACTTAAACTAATTAAAAACCAGAATTTTTACATTTTCTAAGAGTTAATTAACTTCGCCAAAAAAAAAAACAGTACTGTATACGGATGAAAAATATTAACATCAGTTTTTCAAACAAAGTTAATTTCACACTCAAAAAATATAGGAAATTTGTACAAGATCGATCAAATAAAAAAAACAAACAAAATTGTCAAGAAAACAAACTGTGAAAGATAATTATAATGAGCAAGAAGAAGGTAGAGAACAACAGGAAAGCTTGAACCCAATCCCTACCGCGATGAATAAAAATACAATTAAAAATTCTAAGAAATTATACATTTGTGTATTGATAACATAATTCACTATTCCTGGGCCTAGACCCAACAATAATTAGAAGGCTACCCGAAATGCTTCAGCCGAAGAGTTTACTCTTCTTTACTCGATCATCTATTACTTTCTATATTGCGGGGTCTTCTTTAATAAATGGACTGAGATTTGTTCTTGATAATGGTATGTACCAGTTAAGGACTAAATACCTACATGCTTTGATAGTGTCTTTACCATCAGGTTGTTGGAAAATTTAATAACAGTAATGACTAACCCTCTACCACACATGAGGTTAAAGGAAGGGACAATATTGAACAAAAGAGAATGGGATAAGGAATGAGACAATTGACTTTGCCTGATCAAACATTTTTTTTTTTTATTGTTATGGACTTTGGGGGCTAGGGTGTACCAGAAGAAATGGTCCTCACTCCTCATTGGAAGCCTAGCTAGTTATAGCTAGGACTTTGGCTCAAAAGGAATCAACTTGTCTAGTCCTTCTCACTTTTATGATTTAATAATTTTTAGTTCTCTTTTTCTTTTGAAAATTTAGCACTTTAATTATATGTGTTTAGTTGGTGCATATAAAAATTTACTTACAATAAGTTACTAAAATAAGTTGAAAAATATATCCCAATTTTATATAAGCCTATAATAATAGAAAAGTAACACCATATATAATTGAAAAACCTCAAAGTGACAATCTATTCAGAACTCTCAACGCTCGCAATAATTTACTTACAATAAATTACTAAAATAAGTTGTGTATTAAACAAGTTTATTTTTGTCAAACTAACTTACAAATTAATCAAAATAACTTATAGACTATTAAAGTGTCTTACACCAAACAAACGCGCAATATATAAGCCTCGTGTACAAGTAAAAGTCATGCTCCACACTTACATCAAATACTTAGCCAAATTAAGCAATACTTCACTGACTTCAAGTGCAATAATACACCCCTCGTGTCGTGTACAATACCAATCAACAACACTGACATGTATTGCATCGATACTCCCATAGCGCAAGTGCGTAGTGTAGAGTGATCCACCCCTCCAACAATAGGAAATTGACTTCCTTCAACAAAATAAAAGGTTATGTATGCTTTTGAGAATAATACACTGAAAAGGAGAATTTAAAAGACTGATGTTGCAGCACGTTACTTTGACAAATGCTCTCAGTTGGTGAAGGTGGGACATTGACCTATTTTCAAAGGGTGAAACTTGAAGTTATCCACTACTACTCATTCTTGGGACACTGTCATGATGGATATATATATGTCAAATTACCCATAACAAAATAACTCGATTTACAACAGATAAATTAACCTAAGAACACTCGACCTATGCAAAAATTGGCCATAAAACTTCTAATAGAAGCCATGGCCATGATTAGTCACTGAAATTAGAAGAAGAAGAAGAAGAAAGAATTAGGATCATTATATTTTCTTCTTTATTTCAACGTGTTTATTTCAGAGTGCTTAAAATTCTGTTCAAAGTTCTCTCAAAACTTTTCAATTTTTTGTAAGTTCTGTGCCTAAAATTTTATTTTTGCAAGTTTATTTTCTTACCTCTTTATATTGAATCTATATTGTCAAGTATTGCTGTATTAAGCTAATTGTTATATCACTTTCTTAAAATAAAATAATTACGATTACTTTAAGTTCTACTTTCTTGAAATTCTATACTACAGAATTAACTTTTAAGTTCTATTTACTACTTTTTATTTTATTTTAAATAAATCATTGAATACAATGAGTCCCTTTAGAATAATCTTTTCGATAAATAATCTAATTTTGCATGTGATGAAACTATCTCTCTTTATATATAGCATATCAGAGGATCATTTTTAATGAGAGGATTAGATATATGTAAAGGTCAACTCAAAGTTACCCATTAATGCTGACAAGTATATCCGAAAGAATGGACAGTCATATTCAAATTTACTTTTAGAGATTCTGGCTTATTAATAGTCATGTAATTTCTATGAGATGCCAAATTCTGAAAGTGCAGGCCCTGCAAGAGATTACTGCGCTGGCTTCACTTCTGATAGCTTTGGGCCACTTTAGGTTATGGGCTAGTCTAAAACAATATTATTTCTCTTTTCAATAAAGATGAGTAGGGAATTGCTATATATACCTTCCCTTTTTAATAGTACACACTCCCCTTTTATTTTATCTTCCAAAAATATTCCGGAAAAATACACTCCCCTTCACTCCACAAGTCTCTCCCATGGCCTTCTCCAATCTCCACCGCTAGTCAAAGAAGACTAGGCATTCTCTACAGATGTGTTTGATTTAGAAGATAAAATTTTAAATTAATGTAGTGTAAAAAGAGTGAATCCCACAAAAAAAAAATACAAAATTTCTCTCCAATATTATTTCTCTCTTCTCTACCAAACACACCATATATGTTGTCACTATCACATGGCCAAATGTTTCAATTGTTTTCTGCTTCATACATGAATCATGGGTGCAATTAACATTTGACAAAATTAAATGATTTGAGGGCTCAGTCTTGGAAAGAAGAGGGACTCTATTCGTGCCAAATTCCTTTGCAAGTCCACTATGCTGAGGATTCTTATGCGGGCATATATTTGCCTGTTACGTGGATCTTTTAAAGCAACTTTCTACTTTTATAAACACTGTTTTGATTCAGCATCACCTCCTTGATGTGAATTTCATTTTATTTTTTTTTAGTTATACAAAGGGCTACTATGCCAGCAACATCCGCCATCAAGAGAATCAAGATGAACTAAACTGCAAACTTGATATTTGATATATTGTAAAGATAGAGTAATCTTTTCGTTAAAAGGGGGAGTGTATTCGATAAAAAGAGAGTGGAATTTTGGGATTTTTAGGAAAAATAATTAAAAGGGAGTATTTTAGTAAAAGTTTGGATATAGTAATTCCCAACTGAGTAAGGCAGTGTTGCCTAAGAACCTCTAGTGGTTTGGATTCAACTACAGAAGAAGACTCTTAACAGAATTACAGATAAATAATTTTTCTTCAAATATGGAATAATAAAATAAGAAAGCACTTCATTTTCTTATATTTCAAAAATGCGACTACTCACCTACTAATTACTTGACTGAATCTTTAACACCCCCTTCGCCAATAACATTATCTAAAACCACCAGTAGATAATTTCACAAAAATCAAAATAAAGTGTGTTTGACAAAGCTTTTAACTAGCTGACATGTTACTTAATTACTTGAAAAGCTTGTTTAAGCCAAATAGCCGTATTTGATAAAATAACTTATTTTGGTGATTTGTGATACTTCTTTGAAGCACTACTCGAAAATAGCATTCTAATTTTTCAATTCTTAACTAAACGGGAGTGACCTTAGTTTTAGTTTGTCTTTCCTATTTTGTAGTTATCATGTCCAAGTTATACCATGTGCGGCTGGTTTAGCTCAATTATATATACCTATATGCATCCACGACCCAATCTACTAATATTTGTGTGTCATTAGTATAAGTACAAGAAACCCATTTTCTGATACGTCTTAAGATGGCATAATATGATAATGTCTAAGAGATAAGCCAGAAGAAAACTATAAGCAATTAGGCATGACCTACTAGGAGACGAGCCAACCCTTGGCAAGCTCATCCCTTAAAACTTCAATTGTAGAACAAAACTGGGATTGAATCAGAGAATTGATCTAGGGTGCTTTTGAGAGGATTTCTAGCAAATATCCACCACAGATATCATTAAGTAGTAGTCCATGTTTAAACTAAAACCTTTATCACAACTAGGATAGTTTACTCCCATAATCCTCTTAATATTGTGGCTTGCTTGCATACTAACTATAACCAAACCTGCAACAGCCTCACAAGTCACAACAAGTCAACAACCACTCCAACGTTTGCCTCTTGATTCAGCCAATTCTTTATCCTGAATCAATATACCTATGATTTTGCTTACACCAATCAAATCATGATGCTTTCAAGAAGAAAAAAAACTAGGCAAGAACTATCACCCATCATGACGATTCCAACTATAGTTATCTCACCTGAGCATTTTTATCTTTAACCCTGCATTCTATGTTTCAGTACTACTACCAAAAATGAACTTTTCCCCCCAATAAAAACCATAACAAGACTTAGTAGCATGAAGATATATTAAGAACTAAATTAACCCCCATATTATTCATCACCATCAACACAACAACATTGTTAGACACTCCAAAGTCCAACTTCCAAGTCCTAAACTATGATGAAACCATAATTTCCAACAATTTAACACTAAAGCTTCAATTTTTTCCAAAACAAATCCCCCATAAATACTTTCAGTATGGGCACAAAATCATGAATTGAAGCACAGCTTTTTCAGAAAAACACTTCTAAATTAGGATCACAATACAACATGATATCCCATTTCTATTATCTATCATTATCATCTTACACCATTAAATTACAAAAAAAAAGCAACAAAAAATTAAAAAGAACCCTTTTTCAATTTCAGAATTACAAAGCAAAGGAAGAGAATCTAGCTAAGTTGGTTGAATTGTTGTAAACTCCCTTATACGGTCGCCGATTCCTACAGATAAAAAATAAAGACTTACGAAGCGAAACCCTTCAAGTATTCAGGGTCACGCCTGGCCCGCTCCTGAAACTTCTTGAACCACCGGTCCAAGATATCCATCGGAACAATCAGCTTCGACCCGTCCACGCCGCAAAACGATTGCATGAAATTGAACAGATTCTCTCCGACCTTCATCGCCAAACCCTCGATTCGCTTCTCCGCCGCCACGTCGAGCGACGGCAGCGACGCCAGATCCTCCACCGACACCCCGATCTTCGCCGACAGCGGCTGCGCGTCCGCCGTCAGCTGCATCGGCCCTCCGGCGCCGGGCTCTGGCCACGCCAGCGTCAGCACGGCGGAGGGCCGCGCCACCGTGACGGCGCCGCAGAACACGAACGGCGACCCCGGCGACTGGATGTAGACGGCGAGCGCCTTCTCCGGCGGCAGCGTGTAGCCGTTGAGGAGGAAGATGCAGAGCTCCCGGACCTGGTCGAAAGCCTCGCCTGCGCATGTTAGAAAGTTAGTGTAACTGAAAGATAATGTGCGCCGGGTGAATTGGAATAGGAAAAAGAATGTGTGGGTTTTTCAGTTAAGGGTTTAACGTTACCTACGAAAGTGTTCATGTCGAGGACCCAGTGGAAGGTGTCGATTTGAGCGAAGGTTGAGATGTCCATGGGGAAGCTCCGGTTCGGGAAAACTACTCCGAACATGTTGTTGATCGGTTCTGTTCCTTGCGAGGATTGTGATTTGTGCTTGTAAAACTCGATGATGATGATGATGATGATGCAGATTCGCACTTGCAGGGGTTTAAGTGTTTTCTAGTTCCATGGATTCAAAGGAAAACATAGAAAGTAGAAACATCATGGCTTGTTTAGAACATTCTGGATATACTAGGGGGCATATACGCCTTTTCACTTCATTTATATAGATAAAAATATATTATTGCTGCCTAATTTGTTAAAAAAATGTATTATTCATTTTTTATTCATATATAATATATACTTTATTAATATCTGTTATTTTTTAAAAAAATATCATATTATATATCATATTTATAAATTTTATTCTAAGACTATCCATAATATTAAATTATTTAAGAGAGGATTATTTTTTAAAAGATAATTTTTGAAGTAATCAATATTTTTTTTCCTTGATGATACTCAATAAATACACAAAACAAGTGTATAATAATTAATAGACCTCACTAATCAAAAATAAAAAGGAAATTTAACCATAAAATGATCTTATTTTCTTATAATTAAGAAACAGAAACTAGAGATGGAATCAGAAATATCTCTGAATTTTACTTTGATGCTGACTCTCTTACATTTGATTAAGCTGGTTGTGGGAGTGTTGATCAATATAGCAGACCTGACTTTCTTGTTGAATTCGTTTTTGGTTCAGGCACCACTGCTTATCAAGTTAATTATCTATATTTTCCTTTGATGCCAAGTCCTTGCAGTTTTGAAAATTAGCGAGTGTGGCGATTAATTAGCCATAATATTATAATTAAACATATGATTAATTATAAAACAGGTGGAAGGTGCTGCTAATGAAGATGGAAGAACTCCTACCATCAGGGATACCTTTGTCCATGCTGGTCATTTTCTCTTGCTTCTTCTTCTCATCAATCTTAATCACCTTATTAAACTAATCATCGCTTTTCTTAACTTTGGAAGGTTACTTAATTTAAAAAGATGGTCTTTGTGATTAAAACACGTTTTTTTTATACTCAAAATACGTATTATTTGTTAGATTTCATCTTAAAACCAATTGACATTAAGTGAAGTTGCCCAACAGATATATAAGCTGCACTCCAAGGATTGAGGCAGCCAATGTGGGACTTGGGTATTTTCCCAATACACCCCTTCACGCCCAGCACTTATTGGGCTTGGTGTGTGAACCACAAATGGTGGGTGCTTGTCGCAGCCCATAGAGTGCCTTTTTGAGGCAACAAACATGATCAGGAAAGTTTTTGTTGACAAAACCAGGTGGTTGTATCATGAAGACTTCCTCCTTAAGTGTCCCTTGAAGAAATGCATTGTTGACATCAAGCTGACGTATGGGCCACCCTTGACGAACTGCCAGAGTTAGGACAATGTGAATGGTCACCGGTTTAACAACGGGGCTAAAAGTTTCTGTATAGTCCCAACCAGAGCGTTGGTGAAACCCTTTGGCGACTAACCGAGCCTTGTAACGATCAATTGATCCGTCTGGATTTCGTTTGATTCGAAATACCCATTTACAGCCAACCAAATTTTGATCAGAGGACCGACTGACAAGATCCCAAGTGTTGTTGTGGTGTAAGGCATCAAATTCGGCTTGCATGGCTGAGCGCCAATCAGGGTCGCGAAGGGCCTGGGTGATGGTGTTGGGTTCAATGGGAGAGGAGGCTTGGACATGGAGATTAAGCTTTTGGATGGGTTTGATAATGTTGTTTTTAGACCGAGTGATGATCCCACCTCCATTTGGGTTGACAATGGTTTGGGGTGGTGGAGCAAAGAGTTGCGGGGATGATTGTGAGGTTGGAGGAGGAGATTGAGTGGGGTTTGTGGGTTCGGTGGAGGACTGGGCCATATATGGGGAGTTGGTGATGGATGGGGAGGAAGGGGCAGGAGATGAATCTTCCGGTGGGTTCATGGGTTGTAAGATGGAGAGTTAAAGTGGGCCTGTTTGTTGCTCCGGACTTGGACTAGCGTGAGTTACTAGGGAGTTGAACGGGAATTCAGATTCAACGAACTTCACATGCCGAGAGGTGTAGATCCTTCCTGTTGTGGGATCGAGACACAAATATGCATGTTGATCAGCCGAGTAACCTACAAAAACACACATAGCAGACTTTGGTGCAAGTTTATGGTTAGCATATGGTTTAGTCCAGGGAAAACACAAACATCCAAAACACTTTAACTTATGATAATCCGGACTAATGTTGAGCAATTTAGAATAGGGTGATTGGTACCCAAGAATTGGAGTTGGGAGGCGATTTATGAGATAAGCGGCGGTGATCATGGCGTGAGGCCAATAGGTGAGGGGCAAGCCCGAGTGATGGAGAAGAGAGAGACCGGTTTCAGCAATGTGACGATTCCGGCATTCTGAAATTCCATTATGTTCAGGTGTATGAGGTGGCGTTGTATGATGACTTATACCATGATTTAGTAAAAAATGGCGAAGACCAATATATTCGCCACCATTGTCTGTGTAAAGAATTTTTATTTTGTGATGATAGAAATTTTCAACTAGCGATTTAAATTTGGGAAATATAGTTTGCACATCAGATTTTCGTTTCATTGGATATAGCCAAATATAACGAGTAAAATGATCAACAAACATGCAATAATAGCGAAGACCATCAATTGATAAAATAGGAGAAGTCCAGACATCATAGAAAATTATTTCTAATGGATAACAAGATTGAAGAGTGGATTCATGGAATGGAAGTTTATGACTTTTGTTAATTTGACACGAGTGACAATCGGATTGCGGAAATTTATTTGAGCCTAAGGAAAAATGTTTCTGAACAAATTTGAAAATAGAAGATGAAGGGTGCCCAAGCCTATGATGCCATGATGCAGAGGATTCTGTTCGAACCGTGTGGACGGAGGGTGAGGTGGCAGGCCAGAGATAGAGTCCATCCACACACGAGCCTTTATGGGTTGTGTGACCCGTCTGCAAGTCCTTCACATAAAAAGAGTTTGGCAGGAAAACAACAGCAGAGTTGGTTTGTTGGGTAAGTTTAGAGACAGAGATTATTTTTTGTTTTATGGAAGGAACACATAGAGCATTAGACAAGGATAAATCATTAAGTAAAAGTGTTCCAGAATGAGTAATGTTTAAACCTGAACCATTACTCATAAACAGTGAGTCAGGACCAGTGTACGGATGATGAAGCGCCAGATTATCGAGATCATTGGTTACGTGATGTGTCACTCCACTGTCAAACAGAAAATCATGTTGCGATGGGCCGGCAGTTGCAGTATTGACCTGAACCTGTCCAGTGTGAGCCGGAGAGTTACGAGGTGGCGGTGGGACACTAGGATGCTGCTGCTGGAAGGTTTTGCACTGAGAGAGAACATGACCTTTGATGTTGCACCACTGACAGCGGCCGAGAAAAGGTTTGCGAGATGCTTTGGCATAGGTGTTTTTGAGAAGGATCCAGAGATCATGCGAGGTCTTGGTGTGAGACACCAGAGAGGCCACTTCATTAGAGAGAGTGGTGAGGAGAGCACCATATATAAGGCGGTCCTGTCGACGCCAGGTTTGGTAAGCAGGATTCTGAGTTGTTACCGGAAGTGATGCAGTGGTGGGGGTCGTTTCCGACGGCGCAGGAAAAGATCCATCTGGATATTGGAGGAGATCATAGCCATCAAGGATGATACCATATAGAGGAATAAGTTTGTAACTTTTATTGATGAATTTGATATTAGTTTACAGTGATATACATACAAGTGAACAGCCCTAATATGTAGTGAATCAAGCTACCAATCTCCTAATAATTCTCAACAAATCAGAATTGGAAATAACAGATTTGCACGGCTAAATAATTAAAGGAATTGAAAACTAATTATTATGATTGATATCCTCCCGCAAGTTGTATAATCTGGATGAGAGATGCAACTTGGACAGTAGCGATTCGAACCGAGGGCGAAGCAGAGGCTTTGTTAGAATATCAACAAGTTAATCATCGGTAGACACAAAAGACACTCGAAACTTGTCATGTTGAACATGCTCTCGGACAAAGTGGTAGGCTAAGGCTATATGTTTCATTCGAGAGTGGAAGACAGGATTAACACTGAGATTTGTGGCACCAAGATTGTCACAGTATATGACTGGATTGGCAGTGGACATGTGACCAAGTTCTGTGAACAAGGAAAGAACCCATAATAGTTCACTAGCCGTGTCAGCCAAGGCTTTGTATTCTGCTTCAGTTGATGATCGAGCAACAGAACGTTGTTTGCAGGAGTTCCAGGAGATGGGAGTGTTACCGAGATACAACAAGTAACCAGTGGTTGAAACATAATCATCCTTGTCACCAGCCCAATCAGCATCCGAGTAGGCATGAAAGGTCAAAGGAGCAGTCGCTGAGATGAAGACTCCTTTGTCACAAGAGCCCGCCAAATATCGGAGCACTCGTTTGAGTGCAGACCAATGCGCCGTTCTTGGATTTTGCATGAACTGTGCGAGTTTGTTAGTGCTGAAGGCGATATCTGGACGTGTAAGACTCAAGTATTGAAGGCTTCCAACCAGTGTGCGGTACTCCTTTGGAGAGGGTAGGAGATCACCAGAATCCTTAAGTAATTGAACACTCGCTGACAAAGGAGTGGATGCTGGTTTTGTATTTGTCATGCCTGATTTATGTAGCAGATCAATGATATATTTCCTTTGTGAAAGAAACATTCCTACAGCGGAAGGAATTACTTCGACACCCAAGAAATAACTGAGACATCCAAGATCTTTTAACGAAAACCGAGCACCAAGTGTGGCAATGAGTTTGGACAGCTCTGCAGATGAATTTCCAGTGATAATTATATCATCAACATATACTAATAAGTAAAGTGTAACCTTTGGTTTTTGGTAGATGAAAAGAGATGCATCTGCAGTGGAATTGACAAAACCAAGGGAGAGCAGGAATACGCGAATAGCATGTTAGATTTCATCTTAAAACCAATTGGCATTAAGTGAAGTTGCCCAACAGATATATAAGCTGCACTCCAAGGATTGAGGCAGCCGATGTGGGACTTGGGTATTTTCCCAATATTATTATCTTACGAGATATATCACTGGCAAACAAGGACACAGATGAAGTTTTTTATTAAAAAAATTAATAATTAATAACTAATATTTATCGATAAAATTACTTAATTTTTTATTACAAATAGAAACTTGTTCTAAATATTCACAATATTTCGATTCTTCCTTAAAATATAAATACGACTGCTTTGTTTCTGGAAAAAAAGTAAAAAGCCCCTTTTCGGGGCTTCTCTGTAGACTGTAGTTATGAGCTTGTGTCCTATGTGCCGCCGCCCGAATTATCATTGAACGAAATTAGTTTTGTTTGTTAAAAATAAATTTAATTTTAAGTCTTTATGATCTTCGAAGATTTTAGCTAACAAAAATCCAAAAGTTTATCTTGGATGATAGGCAGTGTGTACCAATTTCACTGAAGCAAGAATCAGTTGTGAGAAATGGGAATATTGGTATAGCATGTACAGTTAATTACCAAGTTTTTTCTTTGCATCCGGTGGCTATTGTATAAGGGTTAGCAACAATAATATATTTTTGCTCGAATGATTTATAGAAAAACTCTACCTTCTCTGATCTATTCAACATGTGCAATTTTTTTTTTTTTTTGTAGATACATCCTACAATTTATATTTGAACTCCTTTTGTACCCGCTGATAAGTTAATTCAATAGTTTTTTTCATTATTTTATGAAAAGAAACTATATTCTTTAATTGTCCAGCCCTTTTATGCTATCATTTTTCTATAAATATTGTATGGGCATGGAGAAAATGGAGATGTACCCTCTGATGGGTACCATAAATATAAGGTAAACAATAATACAATAAGCTTTTGTCTTTTTGCTTTTGTCCAGTAAAACATTCTTTGAGTCACCAGATAATTAGTGGAAATTTAAATAAACTAAAAAAAATCAAGTTAAAAATTAAAATTCTTTGAGATCACTTCACTCTTTCCTCCAAAAAAATCTATAATGCAGGAAGATGTGCATCTCATGGAGGAATCAGGTCTTGAAGCCTATAGATTTTCCATTTCTTGGTTGAGATTAATACCAAGTATTTTACTAAACTTAAACTTGAGTACATAAAACTTTGATGTTCTTTATTTCCTTCCCACTAATGCCTTTTGAAATGCTTTTATTTTTCTCCCCTGATGGTAGAGGACCTATCAATCCCAATGAATTACAATATTACAACAGTGTTATTAATGAACTTATTAGCAAAAGTTAATTACGAGTTTCTTGATTTGTAAATTGCAAGATGAAACATGTATTGAAACCTTGAACAAGAATCCAACCTCATGTTACACTGCACAATCGTGATCTTCCTCACGTACTTGAGGATGAATATAGATGTGAAATTTGGGTTTCATTGATAGTCAATTTTGATTAAGAATTATTAGAATTCATCTACTTTACTGTTGTTTTTAATGGAATAATGAGGATTTTATTATCATTTTAATTTTGGACTAGTAAGATTCGAAAGAAGGAAATTACAAGTACTTTGAAGGAAAAATTGATACAAAAACTTGAAGAAAAAGCCAAGAAAAAGTTGAAGATGGAGACAACTCGCTTAACGCACAAGACAGACTCAGTGCGTCTCATCGCTTAGCGACCAACTCAAGCTTAGCGCGAAGAAGGCCCACGAAGAAGCTCAAAGGCACGTTTAGCGCAAATTCCACACTAAGTGCATGATCATCGCCATACTCGCTAAGCCCAGGTGTTGCCGCGCTTAGTGCATGATCACACCACCATACCTGCTAAGCCCAAAAGGGGGTGTTTAGCACGAGGTCGCATGAATTTTAAGCTACTTTAGGCCTATAAATAAAATTATTGCTAGGAATAGACTGATGTTTGTTTAACCTATTTTATGCATCATCTTTTATCTTAATGTGATTTATTATTTTATCTTTGCAAAAGGATTTGAGAGAAAAAATAAATAAATTAAGCTCTTCATGCGGGAAACCAAAGATAAAGTATCATAATAGATGTGAGTGTAAACTGGGATAACATTAGATAGAGAAAAATTATTAACATTACATCACAAGTAGTTTTGGCATGCTAGGCCCCAATATATTTGCATTATGAAGTCATCTTTTGCATTCAAATTATTGTTTATTTTTCTTATCTTCTTACCTTTTACTTTTCCCTTTGATTTCACGCTTACAATCCCTTATCTTTTCTACTCTATAAATTGCTTGAAAATTGGGTTTGCACCAATCTAAGTACAAAAAAAGTCTCAATGAACTCGATACTCAGACTTCCGTTTTACTTTACTACTTGTGGCAAATTGATATACTTGTCAACGAGTTAACAATGAAGGATGGGTTAGTCGTGATATCATGTACGTTCTTGTGCTTTAGCAGTTCAATCAAAATGATGTTCAAATTAATTCTTGAAAGTTCTGGTATATACTTGTTGTTTGAAATAAGATTATTGTCAATTTGTCAATGTCATTAGATCTCTAAAAGAAGACATTGTATGATTAATTATCCTACTTTATGGTTCTATAGTTAATTCTATTATTCTTTTTTCTCTTTTTATTATTCTCATTCCTCTTGTTCATCTGATCCTTGCCCTGTCACACTTCATTGTCGTGAACAATTCTTTTTTTAACATGTTTTTCTTCTTCTTAGAAAACATTGTCCTTAAATAAATAGAATTGATGCCAATTAATAAAGAAATTAATTGAATGTCCAAATAGAAAATGCTTCACAAACTATGCAAATGTGTGTTTTACAGAGTTTGGTGATTGTTACGCTCTTTGCTATTCGACAAGTGTACCGAGTCCACAAGTAATATATAAAACGGTAAGACCGAGTGTCGAGTCCACAAAAAATTTGTTTCACTCAGAAAAATGTATATTCAGTGAGCAAACATTTTGTGTATACCGAAAGCAAGTAAATATCAAGTTGGGTTTTTTTGTGTGAAAATCTAGTTAACTATAAGAAGTAAAAACAGTCAAGTGAAAAGCGTTGGGTTATTCTACTGAATCAACCTTGATGTTGTTAAATATTTTTCTCTATTTAATGTAATCCTAGTGTTCTTATGCTGAGAAATTACCCAAACCAAGATCCCTCGAGTGAATGGGCCTAACTCTCTTTAAACCTCGTCCTTGATCCCTCAACAAACTCAGCCTAAAAGAGTTGTATTTACAACATAATATGGACTAGATTGTTGCACTCTATTCCTAGACATATAGCTTTGAAGCTTGCCCTATCAAGTTCTAAGGCTTTAAAACACTTTCCAATGCTAAAAATCCTAACTATACATACAAATGGGTGATCAAGCTACAAGCATGTAAAAATAAGCATGGATAGAAGCAATGAACACATAAAAACAACATTAAATAGATAGTGAAAGAATATTACATTAAAGGTTCGGCTGAACTCCCCAACCAAGAGGTTTAGCCTTCCATTACAAGTAATGAGCTTTCAATACAAAGAAGAACAAATTTTGAGTGAAGAAAAATGGCTAAGAAGGGTTGAGACTGCCTCATTCAACCTCTAGAACCCTAATCTCACTCCTATAACCTAAACTCTCTTGGTGACTTCGTTTCTGTCGCTCTAGCTTCTCCCTTGGCTCTGTTTTTCGACTCCTCCCTTGATTTCTGCCAACTTCAATGTTTTAAAGACTACTTGGACGTTTAAGCTTCTGAAAGCTCGCTTAGCGAGATTGGCTCGCTAAGAGAGAATAAGTGAATTTTTGCTTAGCGAGCTGGGCGCGCTAAGCGCGAGAAGGGACAAATGACTCATTGGGTGATCTTACGGCGCGCTGAGCATGTACATCTGTGACTGATCCTCTTCTAGGGTTTCCCAACACGCTAAGCGAGCTGCATGCCTCGCTTAACGGATGTCACTCGCTAAGCGCATATGTCTCGCATAGCGAGACATCAGCTGCTTGAACCTTCTTTTCTTTTAGCCTGAAACTGAAGTGGTTTCAACATTAATTCACAAAATGAGAGTATTTATTATATAAAATCAAACTAAACATGAAAATATGTACAATTCCTACAAATAGAACCATAAATTGAACGAAAGATGCTAATTTCATGTCAATATTCAATACAAAAGTTAGTTGTAAATAACAACTAACAGTGATAGAGTTCGGTATTAGACTATTGTGAATGAGCCCAATGTTTTTTTCCCTAGGTGGTTATGATCAAGGAACCACCCCGCCTCGACGATGTTCTCCCCCATTTTGCACTAGAAACAACAATAGGGGCAACTAAACATATGAACCCTACTGTGTAGTTAATCATGTTTTGTTATCACATTCTTCAGTTGTGAGATTATATAGAAGAAAGTATAGGGTACATCACCTAATCTTTTCCATGTGTATTTTACCCCATAGATTGTTTTAAACTATTGTACTCCCTTCATCCCAGAATGATTGATGTTTAAGGTTTTTCACACAGACCAGGAAAACAAGTATTCCAAGAGAATTATCATTTATTAGGGATGATTTTGAAAATAAATGTTTTATATCTCATTGAAAAGTGAGAACATCACTCAATTTGAATTTTTTTTTCAAGGACTAAAACTACAACCATTTTGGGACGAAGGGAGTAACTAGCTAGGTGTTGACATGTCAACAAAGAATATTCATGATTCAGTGGAAACAAAATTCAATTTCAGGACCAACAATATGGATATGTTGGTATATTTGTTTATACATTTGGGTTCATTCCTCTTACAGATGCAGAGAAAGATAAGACAGCCTTCTAAAGAGCTCATGATTTTTTTAGTTGGCTAGTATGTTACAAATTGTAACATTAGTTGTTATTATCGAGTATTTTCCAACATATGACCTTTTCAAATGCTTGGAATTGTAAAACTTAAGCCTAGATGGATTTATTCAAGATTTGGTGAACCATTTATAACATATGTTGTCAATGTCACACAAGGTAAGTTCAAATGGATTAAATTATCGATGAAAATCTGGCTTGTCTTTTAGGTCAACGAACAATGAGAAATTCATCACTTCAAGATGTGTCAAGGATGGAATACTTGCATGGAAACATTGGTGGTGTGCTTGATGCAATAAGGTATATAGTTGTTTCATTTTTTTGTGTAGACAACCATAACAACCAAAAACAATTCTTCATTACTACAAGAAGCTTTTAATAATTGATTGTAAATCTATTGAACCATATAGTTATATTAGGTTATTGATATTCATAACAAGTTACTTATTCGATGAATGAAACAAAATTCAAAACACAATTGAAATAAGTCCCTAAAATTAACACTTGTGATTTTTATATGCTTTTTAATAATCATAGGCATCCTAATTTTTTTCTTAGAGATGGATCAAACAAAAAGTATTTTGCATGGTCTTTCCTAGATGTATTTGAATTGTTGGTTTGATATAGATCGAGCTTCGGGCTATACTATGTTGATAGGGATGATCCAGAGCTGAAGAGATACCCAAAGCTATATGCAAAATGGTATAGTTGGGTTTTGACAGGAACTATTAAACCTGAGAAGGATAGCTCATTTGATTATGTTAGACCATTTATTTCAATAGGTTCTATAATTTGTTTGTATTACAACATTGTTGCATAGTGGTGTGTTTGACTTTCCACTTCTATAAGAATAAGGAGTACATTTTTAAAATTGTATTTAAAATTATTTTTCACTTCTAAATTCAATTATTTAATATGAATTCATCTTTAAATTTATAATACGAGGAATAATCAACAATGATGCATTTATGTGTAAAGTAGGATGGGAGATGTGTGCATAACCTTCCAAATCATGGGTTCCAGTGCTACAAGAGATTTATGGTTGTGGAAGCGGAACCTAACCTGTCTATTCATAGCAATGTGCAATGGAAGCTGGGGAATGAGGTTCAAATTCTCTTATAGAAAAATGATTAGGTGTCAGATGTAGGTGTTGGGGATAAATATGTATGTCCAAGATCCAATCTATCATGTTATCAATTTTAGTAAAAAAATATTCATTATTTTATTATCATATTTATTGTTTTATTAAATTGTTAATTTGACAAGTCCTTGATTAAAATTAGAGGTTTGTTATCATGATAGAGATTATGATAATGAAAAACAAGTCCTTTATAAATTTAATCTAAATTGTTCTTGATTGTAGGATTATTGTGAATAGGACATAATAATTCAGATATATCAATATATATGTAATGATCTTTATTGGATAAAGATTAATAGATCTCATTTATTAAATTGCATATATAAATGATGTATATGTGATGTCATCATTGAACTGATTTAATTGAGAATTCTTGATAGTTAATATTATCTTGATATGTCAATAGGAAGTTCTCAAGAAGAAATACAATAGTTTCCTTTGATCTGAGATTATCATAGTAATTAACAAGTTATTTGTTATATTTTAATTTCGGAAACCTAATGTCTTAGAGCACTAGTTGAATGAATATTGAATATAATTAAATACTTCTAAAATTAATGATTAATCAAGAAAGAATCCATAAACTCTAGGTAATGAGTTTGAGATCTATGATAGAATTAAGACAATGACCAAGACAATCAAATGAAAGAAAAAAGAGTTTCTTAAGTCATTCATTAAGTGTGTTAGCTCATTAGAATTTGACAATAATACTATACTCTAGAGTTAACCTTGAGCTATAAATAATGAAGAAAATATTACATTATTCTTCTATTGGTTCTAGAAGGGAAAAGATGTTACTTCATGTTATGCGGGCGTCAAGGAATGTTGCTAGATGTCAACCTTGACTAGTAAATTAATTATGATTAATTTATTATCGGTTTAGTATTAAACCTACGGATCACACACATACAAATGAGTGTTTCAATCTTTGTAAAAGAGAATAATTTATTTGATAATTAAATTAGAGAATTTAATTTAATCAAATAAATATTTTAATGGAATACTATTATATTTTTTGCTAGCAACAAGAATTTAATTAATATAAAAAGGGGAATATTATTTTATAGATGTGAAAGTTGTCCATAAAATGTAAATAATATTTTATTGCTACATATTAAGATTAGATCATGTGATTAATTATCATAATTAGTCATGTGATTAATTGTGAATTATCTTTGTCTTATATCAGAAAGCTTCTTACAATAAAAGATATGTGATAATTTTTACTTTTATAAAGATAAAGAGATATGAAATTATTTAAATAAAATCTTTCCTTTGTTTTCTTTGAGAAAAAGACCCAAATTCATATCTCTTTACCATTATAAATAAAGCATTTACATGAGACAAAGTGCACCAGACACAAATTACAAAAATTCAAGCCTAGTTTTAGACCTGAAGTAGAAAGAGGATTTGCCCTTTAAAGTTTCACTCATCAAATAGTTTATAGTAGATATTGGTTTCGGTGTGGATACACGTACTTCACATTATTGAAGAAAAATTTTTGTTACTTCAAGAACGCACATCCGGGTACACAAATCTATTTTTCTCTATTTATTATTGTTGTATATTTTTGAATGCAAAATATATCATAATTTTTCGCTGCACATGTTGGGAACACTTCTATGTAATTATCAGTAGGCCCCTTAATGGGTACGACGATATCCAACTTGAATTTGTATGACTTAAGTATCTTTGAGTGATGTTATTAATGAGAATGGGAACTGAAATTCAAAGTATTTGGAAAGCATGATGCCAAGGGAGGTTGGTGACAAGGTGCTCTTGTTGAACCCTTCTAATGGCATGAATGAGGAGGATAAGATTGTCTAACAAGGCATCACAAATGGTCAATTTTCAATTCGCTCTGCCTATTCCTGGAAAGCTTCGAATAACAGATAACTTCCAAATATTCCACTTTTTTCAAAAAATCTTGCATGGGAAAGGGTTGTAACGAATCAAGAGTCTGTTTTGGAAGATTGGGAAGTCTTGTCTCAAATAACCAATGTGTCAATGTTTTGCATTTATGATAAATGGTAAATGAAAACAATAAGAGGTTTTATTTATAGACATTTTTCATATCTTCCTATCCAAAGAAATCAAATTCATGGGATCCATTGGATAAGTAAGTCATGACATTGGTAGGTATGTTAGGAGGAAGAAGGTTTGTCCATGTTTAACTCAAAAGTATGCACTCTACTAAAAGGAAAAGACTGGAAATTCTGTAGATAAAAAAACATAGTTAGAACCTAAGAAATATCCAATAGAAACAAAAATTTAGTTCAAAGCACAATTAGGACTATACATACAACAAGGCAACTTAGGCCTTCTAACGAAAAAGTTACAAATATAAAAAATTCATTGAGTGACTCAAATCACAACACAACAATTAAGTAAATGGATGATATCATAAATTATAAAGACTCAATGGTAGCAATAAGATTGCAATAATTAATTTTTCAAAATTCACGTATCCAAATCATGGCTAGAGCAATGGCCATTGAACTTTTAAAGTTGTT
This sequence comes from Glycine max, assembly GCF_000004515.6. Lineage (NCBI taxonomy): Eukaryota > Viridiplantae > Streptophyta > Magnoliopsida > Fabales > Fabaceae > Glycine > Glycine max. The sequence goes on along the minus strand of NC_016089.4, from coordinate 44,863,167 downwards.
TTTTTAATGGTATATTATAAACGTTTTAACAGGGAACTTAAATAATGATATTATCTTGTAATTAATTATTAATAATACATGTAACGATTGTTACTGAAAATAAGTTTTTTAAAATTAAAATTACTTATATCGTTATCTAAAATCAATAATATTATAAGATAAATTAAATGAATTAGCTATTTTATTGAATGAGAGTGAAATTTTAGAATTATTAATGATTTTATAGCTTAAAAAAAATTAAAATATTAATATAAAAATTAAAAATTAATATTTAATTAATTTTATTTTATAAATTTTACCTTAGGCCCTAATTTCTCTAAACACGACCCTGAGCACTATAAGATAACTACTGTTAATTGAAGTACCCAACCCAATTGACAAAGAATTATGCTTACTTCAATGATCTCAAATGATAAGGATACAAACTATATACACTTGCCATCACTTTAAATAATTCAATTAGTCGAATAGAAAAATCAGCATGTGTGGTCAAACAGTCCATAGTAATATCCACTTTCTCCACAAAAGACCAATTCACCTTCATAGAAAAATCATAAAGATCAGTGTCGCAATAGCTAAAAGATTGAAGCTTTGGCGTGAAAAGCTCAATGACTCAGTCAAAATCAAACACTTCATGCAGTCGTATTCCCTCAATGCTTAAGTTGACAATGTTGGAAAAAAGGTTTGTCCATACCTTCTCATCCAAAGAAATCAAATCTAAGAGATACATCAAATCAAATAAGTAAGCCACGACATTGATAGGTATAGCATAGGAGAAAAACGATTTGCCCATGCTTAACACAAAAGTCTGTACTCAAAAAGTCGACACATATCAATAGTTGTTACATTATTTACAATCAACAATATATTAATATTAATAGTTTCTTTATTAGTGACCTCTAAACAAAATGATAATTTAAAAATATTTCATTTTTAAAATAAATTATACTTTTTTGTAAAATTATTATTGCATAGTAAAATTAAATATTAAAATTATATTTTATTAATTACAATATTTATCACATGCCATAAAATAATAAGAAAAAAAAAACAACAAAGAGATGAAAGAAAAATTTTCCAAATATTGACACGTGTAAATATAGGAATAAAAAAGTAAAATTGACCGTTTATTTTTTTCTTATCTTAAAATAGACGTGTTAGATAGATAGATAGATTTTTCTAAATCTATTTTATATTAAATTTCTTTTATCAAAATAAAAAATTGTGCCAAATAAATGGTGTTTTTTTTCCTCCGTGAGCCGGTCCGGTCCGGTCCGGTCCAGTGAGAATAAACATAAAGGAAAGAAAACCTGCAACAGATGTCTCCTGCGTTACAAGTTGCGTTCCGAGTTTGCCCACGCAAACGTATCGAGCCAGCCTCTCAAGCTAGGGTTCTTCACCGCGCTCCAACCTTCTTCTCTCTCCCTTCGTCCCCTCCAATTGGTACCAATTTCTTCAACTCCGCTTTCTTTCTTTCATTCATTACTTTTCCCTCTCTTTCCTCTTCAAATCCCTAATTTCAATTTTGATTTCTTTTGTTCCCTTCTTCACGCGCCTCTGTTCACCTACCTTTCTGTTTTATTTCCATTCGCGCGTTCAACCGATTTCGTTTATTCACTTTATCACAGTAATTCCTTCACGCAAGTACCAAATTTCGTTCTCACTGAGCGGATCTATTTTAATGTAACCTTTGAAATTTTAGTGCCCAACAAAAAAATTGTCTACTGCTTGTTAATTTGTTGCAAGATTTTTGTAGCTAATGATTGTTTTCTTTTGTAAGCTTTTTCATGTTTGTTAGTTCATCTTTATAATTATGATTATGATTATTGTTGTTTTGAGTATTCATTCGCACTTGTTTTGTTCTTTGCTGTAGGAATGTGATTGTGACTTCACATGCTGGTAGCTGACATTTTGAAATTGTAACTGTGGTGGGAGCAATATTATATATTTTGCGACATCATGGAGATACAGACTTGTGGCAGGCCGATTGACTCCTTGCTAGAGAAAGTGCTTTGTATGAATATTCTCTCGTCTGATTACTTCAAGGAGCTCTATCGATTGAAAACGTATCACGAAGTTATTGATGAGATCTACAATCAAGTTGATCACGTGGAGCCATGGATGACGGGGAATTGTCGTGGTCCTTCAACTGCATTCTGTCTTCTGTACAAGTTTTTTACTATGAAGCTCACCGTCAAGCAAATGCATGGGCTGTTAAAACACCTCGATTCTCCTTACATAAGAGCGGTATGTAGGCGTGCCTGACAATGTATATGGGGCTTTACTGATTTATTTTTTTAGGAGTGAAAACATTCTGTGTTCATTATGGTATGCTTGTTTGCGCTTGAAAATTTTGTTGGTTTGCGCATTGATGCCTTTCTGTTGATCATTTCTAATCAAGTTTACGGTTTTATGCTTGCTTTGAATAGTTAGTTATTTTGTATATCAAGAGGAGATGCATGCACGTGAGACTATTTGATTGTATTGGAATCACTTTTTTGCAGCATAATTGCATAGTTGAATTGCCATAACAGAGCCTAGACTGAGTGAGTTGGTGGATTTTTGTTGAGTTGTCAATGTAAGGTAGCCAAAATTGCATGTTAGATTGTAGGATTGTATGTTTCCACGATTTATGCTTGCTACCACAATCTCAGCCACACTCAAAAACATCATTTGGTGAGATTGTCTGGTCTTGCTGTGATAGATTTTATATAGATTCTTTGTTCATCATACGCTTGTTACTTTTTTATTTGCATTACTTGGGAATTATCCACTTACATTTTGATTTGAGGTGGCCCTGTTGTTATAGTTGCTTTATACTTTGTACATCACATTTTGATTTTAATTTATATATATATTTTTTCTCTTTATCTGTCTCTTCCTCTGGCTGTGGTAAAGTTTTATTTGGGGGAAAAAGACAAAAGAAATGAAAAACTATTTTGTTTCAGAAACTACGAATTACATAATACATAAGAAATTAACAATCTCCCCACTTTTAAGTTGCTTTTAAAAACAATTTCTTTGAAAGAACAAATGGTTTCTTTCTGGTAATAATTCAATTCCTGAGAGTGAACCTTGGCACATTGGTAAGGATTTTTGCCTTATGATGCCAGAGATCATGGGTTCATATCTTTGAAACAATCTCTCCATTTGTGGCGTAAGGCTGCATACATCTACCCTTCCCAAACCCTATTAGGTGGGAGGCCTTGTGGCTGGGTTTCTTCTGTTTTAATGAGATGAAGGATGGTATGATTATATTCTGCTTGGCATCAAAATAGAGACTGTTCTGTATGCAACATTCTCATTAGTAGTTTTTTCCTTGTACATTTATCTTACGCTCTGTATTGATTCTTTTTATTGTTTATAGGTTGGATTTCTCTATCTGAGATATTGTGCTGATCCAAAGACACTATGGAATTGGTTTGAGCCATATGTAAAAGATGATGAGGTAGGATGACATGGTTATGATCTTTCTATATTCTGATAATTCTTTTTCCTATAACTTTTTACTTAAAATTAATAGATTATTGCCTTATTTCATTTGTGTGTACTTTCATCATGCCTCAAGTTGGATTTGATCAAAGTGGTGAAACATGGATATAATTTTTTTGTTATTCCATTTTGCATTTGTCTAAGCACTGAAAATACCTTTGCTACATACCATGCTAATAGCATGTCTTGTCAAAAAGAATTTGTGGGCCAGGTTTTTTCATATGATCTGCTTTTAAACAAATCTGTCTTTGGTAATTGATAGATGTTTTGCCCATGCGTTCCTTTGCTTTGTAAGATAATTACTTGTTTGGGTTTCAGTTGTCTTGAATTATCTCCAATCTTAAGTAATATATAAATTATTATTCATTTTAAATTTTGATGCTGTGTTTCAGGAATTTTCTCCCGGATCTAATGGTCGAATGACTACAATGGGTGTATATGTCCGTGATTTGCTTCTTGGACAGGTTTGTTATCCTTAAATCTTTCAGGCTATATTTTACGTAAGAGAATGCTTCCTGGTTTACCCTCTTTGGATTCATGCTTCCGTTTTGCTTGTAGACAATGAAATTAATTTACATGATAAATTGGCAAATTATACCCTGACCTTTTTTATTTAGAGATTTTTAAATGTACACCACACAATGGCAAGGGGAAAAATCATTTGATTCGAGTATTGACTAGTTAAACTGAGAATTCTCTCTTCAGAGCTCTCCTACCAGAATTCAGATGCATCACAAGATTGCAGATGCAGATATGTCCTCATCATCCCATAATTTGGAGTAACAGTATGAGGTGCTTTCGGTATCTTTGGATATAAAACTTTTATAGCTACCAGTAATTTCTGATAAGAATTAGTTCCAAAGAATCTTCCTTTCTTTCTTTCACTCACATTCTTTTTTGATTGCATGCTCATGATGGTTGATTTCTCATCTCTAGAGAGGCTTCTAGTAAAAAAAAATGAGTACTTTTTCATGTAGTTGCTTTAGAGTAGAACCTCTTGCTGAAAGACATGCATGCATGTTATCAAATAGTTTGATCCCTGGAAATAAATTGATAAAAATTAAAAATCAATGACAGGTGTATCTTTTAGGGACTAAAATGAGATTTCTCATTTCACTTATCATCATTTCTTCTTTTCTTTTTTCCTTTTCTTTCAGAGATTGAGCTATTGTTTGTCTTTTACATTGTTAATTTGCATTTTTGTTTCACCTGGAAATTTTATTTACCAGTTGTATGATACCCGATAGTATAGGAGATCCAGGTCTCACTTTTTACACCACCTCTAGTTGGGTATTTACTTCTGGCTTTGGAACATGTTCTAACTTTCAAGTCTTATGGAGCTATAATCCCTGTCTGCCTTTTTCTATTTATCTTCAAGTCTTTATGGATTATCCTTTATGAAGCTTAATTTCTTTGAGGTCTTATAGAAAGATGTAGGCTAAATTGATATAATTTCTTTCTACTTGGCAATTTATGTCTTCAACCATTGTAACTACCATTCTGTATCATATAATATGTAGCTGTCCATCCTGAAATTTGGGAGGTTCGGTGTCAAAATTCATCAAGACTTTTGCATGTACTTTTCTACTCTAGTTGATATGTTTCTTGTTTTGCATGTAAATGAGAGTTCGTCTGAGTTTCTATGTAAGGTGCTGGCTTGTTGGATTGTAAGTTTGTTTCAGTTCGTATTTTCATTTGCATTTCTATATTTCTGCTATGAATGGATATTAACTTTTTAAGTTTGTATGTGTAAAATAATTCTATATACTGTAATTTTTTTAATTATATAGCATATCCAACATTCAATCTTTGACTGAAATTCTTGGAGAATAAATATTCTCAAGCCTGAGCTTGAACCTAGTTTTTTTTTTTTTTGTGCGTGGGAGTTGATATTCTTGCCCATAAGACTGAATGTATCCTTGCTTTGATGATTTCTACTTGTGTTAATTAGATATGCTGCTATAATGTTATTGGTAACTAAATTTGTTTTTTGTTTTTTACTTTCCTGATTAATTGTAAGGGTGTTTTGTAATGCTTATTGTTCACATTTCTAATACATGGTATTGTAAATTGTGAAGAAGTACCAAGGATTTCTGTTAACTGCAACCCTTGTTTCCCCTAAACAACTGATTCCATTTCTGGGGTGGGGGAGTTGCTGGGACCCCCTTGCCAGCAGAATGTGAGAGGCTTTAGATGCCTTACCAAAATCTTGAGGACTGAAAATTGAATGATTCAAACTTATGGATATTTTTAATTCAAATGGAGGAATAAATGCAAGAACTGAAACATCTAATTCTGTTTTTAATGCATGACAGGATTCTAGAGAGGCACACAAGAGCTTAATCTTGTTCTTTCTATTCTCATGAATAGCTAGTATTTATATCAATGTTAAATGTTTCTTTGGGTTAAGTGGTTACTACCTCTTCATGGTAATTGTCATCTTTGTTCTGTGTTGATGTTTTATGATTTTGGGAATATTGTGCATGGTACACTATATGCCTTGGCTGACAGACTTGATTGGTGCAGTTCCCAAGTTTACTATACCCCTTTAATTCCTGATTATTTAACTATACTTTAAGGGATTGATGAGTCTGTTCTGCTGTTGCAGTATTATTTCGACACGTTGTTTCCTCGCATCCCTGTTCCTGTATTGCGGCAGGTTGTGTCTAATCTTGAAAAGTTGAAGCTCCCCACTACACATTCTGGTTCAACAGGGGAAACTACTCGTCACGGTTCTGATGATACTGCCCGAAGACCACCTTCTGTTAAAGCTGCCCTTTCTGTCTCTTTTGGTCAGCGGGCTCCACATCGGGCTTCCACAAGGGATTCTTCACCTATTCGCCGTACATTACCTTCTCATGAAAAAAATGGCAGTGATGACATAAGAAGATCTCCAAGTAATCGCCGCAGCCAGAGCCGTGAATATCCTGATAGGGATAGGGAACGAGACCGGTCACGGTCCAGAGACAGGGATAGGGAACGTGATAGGGACAGATACTGTGACCGAGATAGGAACAGGGAGTGGGAGCGAGATCGAGACCGTGAAAGATACAGAGATCGTGACTTGGACAGAGATCAGGATAGGGACAGAATCAGGAGGGATAAGGAGCGGGAAAGAGAGAGAGAGAGGAGTTTTGATTATGACAAGAGGTCTAAGTACACAGAGAGAGAAAGCAGCCGGGATTATGACAATGGTAGTAAGCACTATCGTAGGAGCAGGAGTCGGAGTAGAAGTCGGAGCCTGCAAGCTGGCACTGCTCAGTATGAATCACGTTCTAGTCCTCAGAGAGAGGAGAGTAAGAGAACTTCTGCTTCGAGTAATCTAGCTCAACTTAAAGACATGTATGGTGATTTAGGGGATAATAAAGGAGATGCCAACATGGAAAGAATTCCTAGAAAGGATAGTGGAGGTGAAGAGGTTATTAGACTTGGCGGGTCTACTTGGAAGTATTGAAAGTTATCATGGAATGCTTGTATCAGATGTTGGATGGATTTCATGGAGAAAAATATTGGGACTAGCCCTTTTGTTGCCAGATGTTTAGATTGGTGAATGCTATCATTAACATTTATAGATAATGTATACTAAAACTTATTCCTGGTGCATTGAATTTCATGCTTTGTAATCGCAAGTTTTAGACTAAAGATCATTCCTGAACTATCATGTTTTACATTGATGGTTTAAACTTTGATATTTTACTTCGTTTCCGTACATATAATAATTTAAGAATAATGTGTATTTTGAAACACGCCTTTAGGAGGAAGATTGATGATAAGATTTATACTTTGATGCCTTTATAATATGCTTCATGTAGGATAAGTTGCCGTATAGATGCCATTGGTGGAAAAACTTAAATATTATTTTGGCTTAAATTTAGAATGTATTTGTTTCGAAATACGGTGGTGCCTTTTTTTAACATTATTTATTATTATTATTATTATAGAATTAACAGGAAATCTACTTTAATTTAGTGGCAGTGTGTCCTTTTATCTTGTTAGTTTGCAACATTTTGCCTATGATATTGACCATACCCTGAAGCAAAAGCCGCTCATAATGGTTAGATTTAGACAAATAAAAGGTCAATTGTAGAGGTAGAGAGGTATTATTCTGATATTGCATATTGGTATTAGAATTAGTAGCATCGGATCCAAAGAGAATCCTTTCAGGAATTAGGAACTTAGGATGCAAATAGTACGATGCTCTTAACATAAGCCTATCAGAAACTTAAAAGTAATGCAAAAAGCTTCTATAATTCCAAGAGAGAATTATGTGTTACACTACTGTCATACATGTTCTGTGAGAATATAAGAAGCTAAAGCAGAAATTTGTATCCATATCTATATATTTCTACATTTGAAAGTAATGCAAAAAGTTTCTATAGCTCAGAGAGAATTTTGTGAGTTACACTACTGTCATACATGTTCTGAGACTATATGAAGAATTGGTAGAAATCTAGGATTCGGCATTTGTATAAAGCACTTCAGGCTCTTAAAATATTCCCTCACTATATTTTGACAAATCATTTGCTACAAGAACAAGGACATTAGAGGAAAAGCTTCTGTATCGCTATATCAAAGGGATAAGAAAGCATCTGGTTGGTACCAGTAAGCTATTATTCACATTTGATAGAAAGATATATGTGACGGACAAAGATCAAAGCAGCACGGAAACCCACAGTTCCAAGCATGAGAAAGAAACCATAGCAAATGCAAGCCATGTAGCCAAAAAAGAAAGTGGTTTGCATGAAGCCAGACATATCTGATCTTGCATAATAGTAATACAAGCAGTAGCCATATATGAACAAGCCAGTTGATCCACCACAAAGGAAAGACCTAATCACGCCAAAATCAAAACCGTTAGCAGACGGAGGAATATGGATTAGGAAAACAGTGAGGGCACTCTCATGTAAAAAGTTTACATACCTCCACCACCATTCATGGTCCTCAGTAGCAAGCTGAAAGTATGTCAATGCCACAGTGACAAAAGCAGTGACAATCAACAGGATGATGAAAACAATAAACAAAATGCTGTATATGGTGTAAATTTGGTGACCCCAGACACTAGCAAAAATGTAGTAGAGTTCTATGTAAATGGCACTGAAGGGCAAGAAACCTGCCATAGCCATTTGAGCAAGAGTTGTACGGTACCAAGGTACTTGTGGGATCTCCCTAGGATACTTATTGGTGCGGCAAGGAGCTTGAAACCCTGATTGGCTATTCTTACCAGCAATCCCACCCAGCACTAGCAAAGGTGAGGTTACAAGAGTCCATATGAGGAAAATAACCACAATTGTTCCTAATGGAAGCGCTGCGGTGGCGTTATAGGCGAGCGCAACAGTATTAAGAAAGCAGAATGTGAAAAACAAAGGTCCAGAGAACAAACTTCCAGTCAACACCAAAATTTTAACCTGTCAAGCAACAAATCAAAACCTCTATTAGTGTACTTCATTTTGGTTGCAGTGTACTTTCACTTGTTTAAAGCAAAGGTCACAACAAGAAGAAACTATGACACAACAATTAAACATTGTTCTTTAATAATAATTCTTCTTAACAGGCAACATTTTTAATCCAAAACTGTTTGATCCTTATGGATTTTCAAAAGCTAGTAAACTACACAATATGCTGATATCCAACAGGAATTTCAGCAACAACTTCAATCAAATTCACTAGCTATTCAGACAGAGAAATTCCTATGAAGTAATAATGTAATGTACCCAATTTTTTCCTTCAATCATATAATAGAAGGAAGCTGCATAGTAGCCCGCGATGCCAGACGTTAGTGCATATATGATCACCAGTGCAGTAAACAAAGCTCCCCTATTGTATGGATAGAAAACACCAACTAGAGCGAGCATAAAGATGAAGATTGTACTGAAAGCAGGAGAAAATAATCATGGTCAAGAAAGAGCTGAACAACAAAAGGCAAAAACACCTTTAAAAGATAAGTACTTAAGCTGGTGGTAACTCACAGTGTAAATAGCTGGGTTCCTGTTCCAAGTGCTGCTGCAAACAAAGACTTGAATCTTGGGTACCTGAACACATCACCATGAATATACTTCCATCCACTTTCCTCCTGGTCATCAATTGCTTCCTCATCAGGAGTAAACCTGTCATGTTTGAAACGGTTGATACAACAAGTTCATCGAATTAAGAGGTTTAAAGCCTTGAAAGTACACACTGCTGAGACAGTAAATGAGAATGGTTCTTACTTAACAAAATCATTCTTGAGCACACGCATGAGTATTATGGCCAGGAATCCAGTCAAGAGGAGAACAGTTACACAAGAGTTGATGACAGAAAACCAATGGATTTCCAAGTTATGTGACAGTGAGGATGTCTGTGAGTATTTCTCCAGCCTCTTCTCAAATGGAGTATCTGTTTCAACCCATTTGGCAGAATATGTGAAGTCCACTTCTACTTCCTTATTTTCTGTCAGGTCCACAACTGCTTGTGGATCGTTTCGAATGAAAACATCAATGATGCGATCCTTATTGTACAGAATCTCAAAATGGACATGCTTGAAGAGGTGGACTATGGCCCCACTTTGATCATCCTTGTCTTCACTGTCAAATTTTCCAAGGAAACCCCAAATGGGCAAGTCATCATAGTACATTTGGTAGAAATAGTCCTTCAAGACAGCATGCCTGAATTGAGCAACCTCTTTTATTGTAAGCCTCTTTTTGCAGTAACTTTCAGGTTCTATGTCAATTTGGAAGTCCAATTTGTAAGGAGCAGCAACTAATCGATCCCCATTCAAAACTTCACCAAGATCTTCCCTCTTTTCTTCCACATTAGCTGCAGCTAACAAGTTTTGGAATTAAAGGGAATAGGAGAAACCAAAGAGATTAGTAGGAAATAGGAGAAAAAAGAATGGTACTTGCAAACTAACCTGGCGAGCAAAAGGGAAGATCGAAATATCGGTATGTCTCACTGTGGCAAGGAAGAAAAAGGGGAAAGCACAAAGAATTAATAAAGTCATTATTCTTTTGTGAGGATGGAATTTATGCATATGATACTACGCTTTAGTAATTAATGCATGCATTAGACTATCCGAATGTACATTCTTATATACAGGCATTAAGATTAATGGATTTAGTAGTCTTTCAGTAAAAAAATATTGCACTTTCTTTCTAGGCCATAGAATAATCAAACTTGAATAAAAGGAAATGGTATGGTAGAGGTAAAAATTCAGAAGGGATGCATTAGAACATTACTTGATTGAGAAGGTAAGTATTATATTAAAATAATTTAAAGGTCAACTCTGCCAGCCTGATCGTTTGGATTCATTCTTTATTTCCATTGAACACTGCCTACAATTTCTGTATTTCGACATTGAAACAAAGGAAACTAATATCTCTTGATTTTGAGTTTCCTACTGTGAAATAGAAAGTATTCATAACAAATATCACAGTTTCTAAGCCACATTCATTTCTTCCTCATCCACAGTGAAGAATTAATCCCTTTCATCACTCAAACAACTAGATTTCTCTGATCAAAAAAGTCTTGAACAGGTTCCAAAATCCAAATCCACGCCATAAGATGAAGAGGCCATTGACCCTTCATTACACATAATCAGAACAGCAGTAGGGAATGAAAGATGCAAGGCACCCAAATTCAAGAGGAAATCTCATCCTCAAAATGGTAACCCATCATAACACAAAAAAAATACATTTTTTTCTTTTTAAAATATCTTTTCAGGAACGTTGGGATTGAAATGTTCTGAAATCTGAAGCATAAACATGAATTGTTGAAAGTGAGAGTGACATAGATTTAAAATCTGACCTGGGATTGTGAAAGGGTCCCACCTTGTTGGCATAAAAGGGAACGGAATCTCCTTTCATGTAACGGTGATCCGATGCATCAGATGTGACATGGCTTATGCAGCACCACAGGATCACAATGGCACCAACCAAACATGCCATTGACTTTTCCATACAAACACAGATTGAAAGAAAGAGACAGAGAGAGAGAGAGAAACAAAGAGAGACTCTCCAATGCAATAGCTTCTTCTTGCACTTATAAGCCAAATAAGTGCATAAGAGTGAGAAAGAAGAAGAGGGAATATTCACCACGTTAATTACTTCCTTCAACCAAAAGAAAAGAGAGAAAATGAAGAACGAAATAATAATATTAATAATAAGAAGATTTGAATTTCCATTTCCACGCACTTGTTCTTGTTACATTGTAATGAATGATGGTCGTTTTCTAAGGAGTTGAAAAATGAATCATCTTCGTGAATGGAGAATAATGATGACAAATACATACATACGTGCCTAACACGAACAAATGACGCAGTGACATCGTGCCTAAACATTCTCTTCGCTTTCAACAACATATGTGCATCCGTCCACTTTTGTTATTATGTCATTTAAGATTTGAAAAATACTACTTGATCTCATTATAACTGTCGTTGTAGATTATATATATATATATAAAGAAAAATTAATAAATAAATAAATAAAATAATAATTTTATAAAATTAATTTTATTATTATTAATTTATTTTTTAATTTTACAACTCTTATTATTAATATTATAAGAGATACAAATGAAAAATATAAATAATATTACATTAAAAAATTAAAATAATAATTGTTTTAGGAAAAAAATTCAGAGAGAGAGTATCAAGGTTGTTCCTCCTTTGATTTATTTCACTAGACAACATCGTTTTTTGTGTGGTGATAATCACAATTCAACTCACCACTTGATCTTTACCTCGCATCATACAAATAGCTTGTTGCCACCTTTGGGAAGATGTTATTGCTAGTTTCTTAATTAAATTATTAAACGTTTATTAACTGCTATTTTCATGAGTACGCGTTTGGATATTGATCTCGTATAATTAATAACGGGCCAATATTTAACAACTTATATCCAAAGAAAATATGAGTGGTGACGTAGTGTAATAATTACCTTTTACACTAAAAAGCTTAATCGACTTTCTAAAAAAAAAAAAAGTTTGGCACTCTTGCTTTGTGAATGAGTGGAATTAGGTAACATTACATCAATGCTATAAATTTTGGATTAATGGAGAGTATATTTGACAATTCACACCATGTACACATATAATAAAAGGATTTAATTTGAGAACGGCGTTATTTAATGATGTACTGTATTAGATAAAACAAAATTTCCATGCATATTAATTTTTTTATTTAAATCATATCATTAACAATACATTTATAAAATTACAATGTGTTCTCTCACAATGTCAAAGCATGAAATTAATCTCATATTAACAGAAGAAAAAAATAATCCACAACTGAAAACAAATACTAAAACACCATTAATTAAAAAGCAGATATAAAACTATAAAAGTGTTAATACTTATCTATAGTTCTCATCCTAGAATACAATGAAGGGGAACGTATTTGACATTTTGAATTAGAGGATGTCCACTAAACTGCACGTTTGGTCACTTATTGCTTGAATCTTTTGTTGGACGTGGACCTGCTCTTTCGTATCTGTGTGGAAAATTGGAAATGGACCAACTTGGTTAATGGTTAGGCGAGGTGACTCGGATTCATAATCTAGGGTTATTGGTTAATAAATCAAAATGAAATTTTAAATAAACAGTTTTACGTTTTAATCTATTAACCAATAATGGGCAAGGTCACTTTCCTCTCTATGTACCCCTTCTTTCTTCTCTTCTCCAAATACCCCTCTAACAAAAATCACTAATATGACTAATGACTACAAAAAAGTGAAGAATCACTATTGACTAATTAACTTTTGTGCTATAATAATAAGATAGATAGTCGGGTCGAGTCACTTGAGTGTAAATAGGTTCAGTTCTAACTTTAATTCTATTGTTCTTTTACGGTTTTCATGCTTCTATATACAGTGATTATATGCCATTATTTTTTTTTTAACTTTTCTTTTCCGTATTTTGTTATATTGTTTAGAAGTTTCTGTTATTTGCTAACACATAGTGTGGCATGAAGGGTAAGCATGCATTTTACATGAATGTAGAGGTGAATACTACACAAGAATAAAAAAAATCACTACATTTAGAATATATTTAAAAGAATAAATTCATGTTTAATTTTATCATCAGAGTACACCAATCAGAAACTATATATATTTATACATAATTTTATTCAACTTACCCACCTTTAAGAAAGTCATTAACTGAGAATTCATCCTTTTGAAACATCAAGTAATTAAGTTCCCAAAATTACCATGGTCATATAGCTCAGAACTTTTCTTTAATTCATAACCCAAACCATGCAGTCTATTTCACGCTGTCCATTCATACATTTATCTATCATAATATATAAAACTTGAAGTCCTAAGTGAAAAATTGACCTATCAACATAGATAATAATTCACTAGTATCCGTGACATCGGAAGAATTTCATGAAAGATCACCACATCTAACAAAACTACAAGTTACATTATCATTGCTCTTGGGTTAATTTGGAACGTTATCTATTAATTTTTAGAAGATATGTAATTGTTTTTTGTTAACAAATATAGACAATTAATATTATGGCTAATTTTGCCGAGAGTAATGGAAACAATAATCAATGGTAGAGGGGGAGCGGGGATGCAAAAGCAACACGAGCAAACAATCATCTCATACACTTGCCAATCATTTAATTTATTTTTTTTTCTCAAATAGTCCTAGAGCCATTTAAAATATTGCTTGGACTTCTCTGATAAAGAATATTCACTAAACATCGTGACTTTTTTTCTTTTAAAGTTTTTTTTTTCAATTTTATTTCCAATCCCATCTTAACGTCTACAATCCATTGTCAAAGCCACACCGCTCAATGATTCAATTCATTTCTTGCATGCATTAGAAACCACCATTGCCATGTTCTCTGTTTGCCTCTAGCCCTCTACTTTCTGGCCTTGGATATAAGCAATAAAGTATCAACATTACACATTCACATTGCATCTTAAACTCATCATCATACTCCAAATAACACCCATTACAAGTTTACAACGACCTCGTAATTTTTTCTAGTCTTCACCTCTGTTATAGGTCATAGATTGGATTTAACTGATTTGAAATATCATTCAACTCGATGGAAATTGCTTCATGCACCTTTTTAACTTTTTGGAAAGCCTAATCTGAAATGTAATTTTATAATCCGGAATGGGGTGCAGGAAGCAATTGTCCAACGCTATTTATTTAGTGTTTCAAATTGAGTTTAAGGCCCAATCCGCTGATCAAAACAACTTGGCCCAAAGGAAAGTTTCAATCCAATTTATCAAGTATTAATTGAAGTTAACGCCAACATTCAAGTGCATGAACACTACAATACACGTATGAAAAAGGAAGAAAATCTTAGTTCAGAATAAAGTTATCTTGTTGTTACACTTTAGTTGTTTCTAATGTGATAAACATTTTAGCTCACAAGTTTATTAGCTTATTCAGTGATAGACCTATTAGCTTGTAAATTTATTGAATTTTTCAATGAGAGACCATTTTAGCCCGTTTATGTCACTAACGATGCCTTCCTCCGTTTTTTTTTTTGTGTGTGATATCCAATTTAATACATAAAAATAAGCAAAGATCAATATCTTGACGATAGTTTATTGATTAGTGATTGAAATATAAGCCATGACACACTCAAATTTTATAAGAGATTTGGCCAATTATCCTCTAAACATACGTCTCACTTGTAACCCAACTCAATTGCCGGCTGCTTATTCTACAATATTGCCTTCTCCATGATTAAATATCAATTTTACATCCGGAAGCATTAGTGATAGTGAAAGTTGTTTATTAAAAAAATATCTTTCTTTGATAATAAAAAAATCCGTTTATTGCATTGTATATGTTTCCGCATGATGAACATTTCGTGATATTTTAGCAACTGTCTCTCGTCGTAACCAATTATGATTTATGACATCAGACACTGTCGTTGATTGCTTCATGATAATGACTGGAGGGCTAAAAATAAGGTATAGATATTATTCCAATCAAACATAGAAGCGAATTTCGGGATCGTGTTTGCTCAATGCATGCACCAACGCTTGGCACGTACTAGGATAACACATATAACCCCTTCAAAGTTCAAAGATTCTCATAATGTTTTCGGTGAGAGAAGAGTTGGAAAAGACAAAAATGTCTCATAAGATTTATTTTTAGCACTAATCTCACTTTTGGTTTTTGTCAAGTTAAGAAATTTAATTATAAGTTATAATTTCTTATGCTGCTAAAGACTCCTCTCCGAACAAGTGAAGATATGAGATTGATTTAGTAATTAAAAAAAAAAAGTCACATGTTCATTCTTTCTTATGAATATCGTTTATTACATACATAACATCTTTTTAAATTTTACATTTCCTTTATGAATACATCGTCATTTCATTATTTTGATATTTATCCTCAACAACTTTTTTTTTTCAAACATGATAGAAAATATTTTTTCACATTAAAATGCACGTAAACTTTAAAAAAGTTGCCTATATTGTAGTGGGATTGCATTTTTAGTGGATACTTTCACTTACTATTGTTATTACTATTAAACCAGAAATTTAAGGAGTTAAAAATTTATCCATTTAGAAGACTCAGAAGGTTTAGGTTGCAATATTTATCAATCCTTTTTAGATCCCATTAGATGCGAGTTTCTTACACTGAATCGTCCTTTTTCTTAAAAAAAAAATGTTAACATTAGATTTTAGGACTGATTTTAAACATTTCAAAATGATAAGTTTTTATTTGCAAAGAAAGTAATTATTACATAGAAAATACAAAAAATATACTAAACAATTTCTTTCTCAATAAAAACTTGCCTTTTCAGATACGTAAAATTAGACCTTTGAACTAATGTTATACAATTATTTTTATTTTTATAATGATCCCATATGTATTGCAACACAGCATGACCTCTGATTGGAGTTTATGAAAGAGTAGCAACAGAAAACTCAATTTCATTTGCATGCCATGCATATAAATTTGGAAGATTTCCATGTTTGGCTGAAGACAAATTATGTGAAAATTGAAATGCTCTGTTCATTCCTGTTGAAACCCGTAAAACCTTCTAGTTCAATAGTGAATAGTCATAATAATGAGTGGAACTTTTTATACTGCAACAGGAAGTCCTTTTGTCATTACATTGTAATATTTGGTCATAAACCAAGAAAACAAACATCACTAGGAGTTATAGTTTATGCTAAAAAGCACTGACATTGACATATGTAACACATGAATGAGAGGGTACTTCTCTTTAATCCTTGGTCCTAATAATGGTAATGGAACCTCTACCCCGAGTGTGAATCCTAGTAAGGGATGCCACTTCTTTCCCAGACAAACCAATACTTTCTCGGACCAATTTGCATGGATTTGTCACAGAATCTTTCACAGGATGAGGAATTGGCTTTGATGCTGATGGGGTGGTGAGAATTTGGTTATTGATATCTTTGAGGGTTGTTTCCCCTTCAATTCCTCCAGACTTCACCAACTTAAAGGGGTAAGCAATTTTCTTCCTTTGACCTTGTTCGTTATACCATGAGAAAAGGAACAAAAAGGAACAAAAAGGACATGTAAGTGAACCATTATAACTTTTGAAAACAAATTAAGATGAATAAGGTGTGGAATCCAGAGAATAGGGTCATTCTAACTCAAAGACAGTTGATTTTTTGTTTCAACAAAAGCATGTGATGAATGAAACTAGAGCATCATTTTTGTCTGACTCACCATATGCATAGCTACTCCAAGCAGGATCATGTTTGATTGCAGCTTCATGTGTGTCACCTTGTGGTGATGATGATAGGTTTGAAGTGACGAACCTTTTTTGGTGTGTAAAGCCACAATCTACAAAGGTGGTGAGGAGATGCATCAGTTATATATTAACATAATGCTCTATGTTTTTTTTTTCAATTACTATGACTTGACAAAACTCCATACTCCATCACCAAACTTCATACACTTGGCCACAGAATTTGCATCAAACAGTTAAGAAAAATCAAAAAACAAAAGAACAAATTGATGATTGATGATCAATTGACAATGGAATTGCTGAACATAGATTGAAAAAGATACCAAAGCATACATACCATGGAAGGATTGGGCCGTTGTTGTGGAAAACATTGGAAATTCATCTACCTGATCATCCAAATAATGAATTTTGAGTCATAAGAATTTGACAATTACAGCTTTTGCTAAGAATAACACAATTAAGCAAATTAATATAACCTTTTGATCCTTAGAGCAGGATAGTAAATTTTGCTCCTTGCACCAAATGCCCCTGCCTGCAATGGCATCTTGAAGGTACCCAGTAGATGTATCAGACGGAAACCAAGGCTCTGGTGTAGGCATAAGCAAATAAAGATCACAATTCACAAACAAGTAGAACTAATGGTGCCAGTCATTAGCATTCTAAGAAACAACAAATGAAGCCTAAATGAGAATATAGTAATATACAAATGAAAGGTAAATATTATTATATAGCATATGTACCAAGTGTCTGATCTGTATGAGTAGCTCCAATCTCCAATTCCATGGAACTGGAGCAGTTAGAAGACAAGCTGTTGAGGTGTGAGTGTGACATAGCGGGAAAAGCCTTCTCTTCCTGCAAGACAATTGAATTTGGTTTTAAAATTCATATATGATATATATAGTATCTCTTTTTTTTAATAAAAAATAGAATTTAAAAGAGGATAAGATTAAAGTATGGTTGTTAAAAATTGAAAAGGATGATCTACATAATTAAATTTTAAAAATTGAGTTTTTTTTAAGGTCAGTTTAGTGAACACGATAATCCATTATTTTAAGAATATCTTATCACTTTCTCTTATTTTATAAACCAATTAACATTTTATCTTGTACTATCTTATTTACGGATTTGTCCTATTAATTTGTCCTATCTTATTCACCAATTAAGACCTGTATTAAAATCTAAAACAGTTATCATGTTATTAGTTTTCCGGTAGCAACTCCCACCATGCAAGTTATCATCCCGGTTCTCCAGCAACAATTGAACAATTTTAGTTTTTTTTTATCGATAAATAATTTTAGTTATCATTTCAATCTATTGTATTCTATATAATAAATTCCTCCTCCTTATTATAACTTTGGTTATAATTCTTTTTTGCAAATCTTAATCAATATTCTTAAGACATTGGTTTGAAGAACTAAAAAAATTATTAAAATAAAGAAAATTATATTATTTATGATATTTTTTACATTTTTCTATGATCTCCATTAGCAAGTTATTTTTTTACCTTTTTGATCTAATAAGTGGGTAAAGAAGAAGAAAAAAATACTGGTAATTTTTTAACAATTAGATGCGTCCCTTTTCATATTTGAATAATTAAATAAAAAAGAAGACAAACACAAACAATTTATAACATTTTTATACTTACAAGTGTTTTTATTACAATGTGCATATATTATTAACTAATGACAAATAAATCATTTTTCTCTCTAGATTTATTAGCATGGTATTGGTACACTTCGTGTTTGTAAGTATTTTTATTTATAAAAAAAAATGTGTCCAAAAAGGAAATAAAATTTCTACTCTTGTTGTGCTTTATGGTGATTCCAGACTCCATGACAAGCTCTACACAACTTTTACAGCCGCAGAATTTAAGCAAACAAGTAAAAAAATAAAGACAGAAGAACAAATTGATGACCATGAACATATTGACAACGGATTTGCTGGAGAGGTACTTCTTCTACCCAACAGAAATCATGAAAACTAAAAGCTAATTACGCAAGTTTATCAATATATTGCTAGCTGTTTTAACAAAAAATAGCTCAACATAATTTTTGGAGATTGCGCTCATCCGCTTCCTGCCTTCTGTGCATCATAAACCTTCGGTAGTTTCTATGGGGTGCTGAAATTGGTTAAAGGTTGAGTTTTGGGTTTTGATTTTCTGTTTTTTTTTTTTTCCTGTGTTTGAGTATTGCATGCTAGGATTTTGTTTTGTAATTTTTTTTCTTCGGTGAATAAATTCAATTCTATTGTTCGTCCTATGAATAACTCTGAAAGGTATATTGATTTTCTCCCATCTTAAACTGGTATAAATGCTTAATTAGTGGCCATTATGAAACTGACAAAATTTGTTGGTAAATAACTCTTCTGCCACAAACCCCTTCCTCTGCAAGACTGTAATCATATTTTAGAAGGGACCAAATTGCAATTTTCAATTAAGTTAGTGTAGATTTAACCAACTGGAATGAACGGTTACCTTTCCAATATCTCAACCGTTGAATAAAATAACAATATATCTAAAGGTGATAAATAATGTTTCACCGGTGGTGCACATTTTTACTACTTCACCATAGACACTACCTAAACCTTCTTAAAGTGCAATTGTAACACACACAAAATTTGCAACAATTACTTTATACTTGACAGCAAGAAACTAAATTTCATTGCTAATTCTCAAAATATTAAAAACAAGAGAATAAAATTATAATTTTTTTAGAGGAATAAAATTATAATTTAGAAATTATTATTTAGTTGAATTTGGTCGGATTAAGGTTTGAAATACATGAATCTGCTGTCTAATCCAATTATATTTGAAATACATAACTCAATGACCCAATTCAATCTACTGTATTTGAACAAAGTTAGAGGAGTTTGTGGGTTGATTCTGTCTGATCTACTTATACCCAACATATAATTTGTAAAATTTATTATTACAATAGGTTATTACCAAATAAACATTTATATATATAAAAAGATAATCAATCAGATAAATGATGCTATTAAGTTATTTAGATTGTTGCAATTAACTTCACACAAATAATTTCTAAATATATGAAATAATTTTTCAACTATTAAAAAATAAAAACAAAAAAACATTTGGATCATAGTGAGTTATCAAATCTGAAGAATTGGAAAAACTAAAAGTATAATAGACATGCAAGTTGTAAAGAGATTTTTCTAGCTTCTTTATTTCTAGTAACAAACACTTTTACAAAGTAGATTATTGAAGCATAAGGATGATCTCTCTCCCCTTTATTCGTTATGCCTGTTTCTTTCTTTATTTCTTAAACTAGAATTATGAAGAATAATCATTTTCAATCTAAAAAACACAATTATTTTCTTTGTTCTTTTCTAGTAATGTCTTTTTAATAAAGTAATTAACAATTGATTCTAGAAAGCAATTAGAAGCTAATTATAGGTCAATTGGCGGAATAAGACAGGACAAATGGCATTACAATGGCATAATCTTGTGTTTTCCTGTGGACTGCTGTGGGAAAACAATTAGAAGCTAATTTTGTGTATGTTACCTTTATACCATATTCTCCGCACCATCTTAATTTGTCACAATTTTTCCCTTCAACACATTCCATCTTATTCTAGCTGTTTCACGAACATCCTTCTCTTATGTAGTAGTACTTTTCAAAACCAGCGGCGCCTGAAATGAAATACCAAACAACACAAACACCAACCATAGAAACAGAACTCAACCTTTCAGTTTTTGGCATCATCATTCAGATATGGCAAAGGCACGAACTGTTGGGCCGTTGATAATCTCATCAACAAAGGTGATCAAATCATCTTGATCACCGTTCAGCCTCCCCAAGCTCATCACACCCGAAAGGAGCTTTTTGAGGACACTAGTTCACGTTAGTGCCCTTCTCTTTCCCTTTCTTATGCATACACTAATATATACTTAGTAATCAACAAAACTTAAATACAATTGCAGTGTTGTTTGTCTTATTTTCTAACCAAAATTCGAGTTTCACTTCGCTAATTTATATAATAAAGGTTTGCATTAAAAAGTTGTGCATATCATCGAAATAAAACTTCAATTTTGTACCTAAAGATCTATATATACATTTTGTACTATATGGTCAAATGGTGTATTGTTAGTAAGAAAATATCTATTTACTAAAAATATCCTTGAAAACCACCATTAAAACTAAAGAGAAAGTAAATTAAACATTCATATTTTTCATTGATAATTATTAAGAGCAACAGTATCTCATTTAAATATAACATAACTGGGTCATTTTAGACAAATAACAAATATCAGAAAATAAAAACAACTGAATCTGAGTTAAGATGAATGGGTTGGCCCTCTATCATGTATGTTATATAATATAATACTATCTCTATTCTTTTTTATAAGAAACAAGTTATAATGTATTTTACATTATAATTTGTTTCTTCTAAAATAGGAACGGAAATAGTAATATACAGGGTGTTTTGTATATAATAAGTTGTGCTTGTGTTTGTGCTTAACATTTTGTGTTGGGTTGGTTAATGGGTTTGCAGCTTTAGTGCCTCTGGAGGAATTGAGGGAGTTGAATTTTACTAAGCAATATGAGATTGCCGGGGATCCTGAGGTCAGAGATATCCTTGACACTGCCTCCATGACTAAAGGGGTATTTATGCTGTTTCTTAATTACTGTGTGGTATTTTCTTCTGCAGTTACTATGGGAAGAAAACCATGGTGTAAATGTAATTTAACATAAATATGGTAAACCTTTGTGTATTTCTGTTGATGTTATGAAACAGGCAAAGGCAGTTGCAAAGGTGTATTGGGGAGATCCAAGGGAGAAGTTGTGTAATGCTGTAGAAGATCTTCACCTGGACTTTTTGGTTGTTGGAAGCAGGGGTTTAGGTCCCATTAAAAGGTACCATTATTTACCATTTACCAAGCACCCTCTATTATACTCTTGCATCATATTATCCATATTTCATTTTCCTATTAAACTTTTAAACTACTTACTCTTTTAATTCTTTCTTAAAAGCTGCAGTACAAAAATTAAAATTATAATTGTTGGGAAATTTTAATTAAACCTTACCAAATGAGCAACAAGACACATTCCGTGATCAAGAGATTTGAAGGAATATCTAGATCCATAGAACTTCATCAACACGCAACGAAATCTTATAGTGATCACGAACAATTGGTTGGGAACCATGTCTCGAGTTTTAACCTATTAGGATTTTCATTATTCTCTAATGGTCCAAATTGATTTCCGCTCATTAAATCCATATCAAATTTTTTGTTAACAGTCTAATGGACTCATTGAATTAGATCAATATAAATAACTAATATAAATGTTATAATATAATATATAACTCATATTAATTAATTAAAATTCCTAACAACAATTACTAAGAACCTTTTTGTTAAAATTAATCTTTCACCAGATTAATATGTGGAATTATTTTAAATGCTTAATATGGTTAATGTGATTCTAAAAGAGAATTTAAACACTTGTTTCTTCTAGGGTGTTGTTGGGCAGCGTAAGCAATAATGTGATGACAAATGCTTCTTGCCCCGTCACAGTGGTTAAGGGAAAACAATCTTCCAATTCCCATCATTAAATCCGATTTGTGAATAATCCACCTATCTATATGAAGAAAATCCAGAAGTTTGTTTGAAGGCGCACGTGTGTGGGGAAATGAACATGGCTGTGAAGAAACCAAAACACTGTGGTACTATTCAATAATTGTGTTTTTGGTCATGTTGTATTTACGTAGTAGGATTGACAATTTTTATTATTTCTTTGTGTACATCTCTAATAATGACAGTTAGGTATATATCATATATCCATTAAATAAACTTTATTTAGAATTTTGGATTGATTTGATTACAATAGAATATCTTAGAATTCATCACGAGAATGTCACGTGGGTAAGATCGATTACCAATATTGTTAAAAACCTGAGCTGAGAAAAATGCAAAACACTAATAATAAGGATTGTTTTGCAATTTGCCGAGATTAATATGTTCTGAATACAAAACAATAACATGTATTAGGGAGGGCAAATCCACTAGAGGCTCGAATTTTTGGCGAAAGTCTTAATATTTTCTCATGTTTTTACGAGTTCAAACTTCAAAGTGAAATAGTAACTTGTACTCTTTAGGAGTTCTTTTTCTTTTCTTTTTTTAGTAAGGAAATTTAGGAGTTGTTTTTCTAAACCATTGAACTTTGAAATATTTAACTTTTAAAATACTTCCGACAAAAAAGATGACAGTCAACAGAAGTAAAGCCAAAGAAACAACTACAGAAAAATAAAGGATATACGCAGAAGTAAACTTGCATTCATCAAAGACTTTTGGGCAAAAACCGTTATTTTTTTTACTATCGGGTCACATGACTTTTGGAAAACTAGTTTAGGTGGGCAGTTTCTTTCTGCACCTCATTAGTTTTCACTTGCACCCCATGTAAATTTTAAAGCAAATCAAATGGGCAAAAATGCCCTTAGCTGTCTCAAATTGAATTTGGCAGTGGTGCTTGAGAAGAATCACAACATGTGCTTTGAAATTTCTTGCTGCCCTAACATTGTCCTCTCTTGGAATTTCAGTGCGTAATGAGATATTAGAAATTATGGAGGTGCAGGTGAAACTTTTTTGAGATACATATAGTAGCAGCCCATAAGTGTTTGGGGTTTGGCCCATGTAGGATGGGCTTAATTTGTTGTAGGCTAGATATGCTAATTGCTAAATATGAGTTCTAGCTAAGATTTTTTATTCCATACACGCATATACATTTCGGCCCGCAATAACAATGATGGAAATAAAACTAAGTGTAAATACAAACTAGGACAACTTAGTGCATGATTATTGATTAGATTAAATTTTCCAAACTCATGTTTTGATTAATTTTATTTAGTAGCTGAGTTTGTAAAAACAAGTTCACCTTTATTTATATTTTGAACTGAATTTAAAGACAAAATTATGTTTATATTTTGAACTTAAAAATAGCTTTTAAGCTATAAAAAAATAACAAATAATTTTTAATTTATTTTTAAAAAATAACTTTAAATTTAAAAGTAACTTTGAAGTAAAAAAAAAAAAGTTGGCCAAACAAATTACAAAATAAGTATTTTTCATGAAAGTAATTTTATTCCATCTGGATACAATTATTTTATAACATAATGGAATTATTTTTTCCAACAATCTTTTTTTATACAGAAGATTCAAATATAAAATTTTTCTTTTAAAAAATTAAACATATTCCACTTAAATTAATCACTTATTGATTTATTTATTATAAATCTATTATATTTGAATTCAATTCTTATTTATTAAAAAAACGATATCATGGCAAAAAAAGGTTATCATTTATAAATATTTTGTTGAAAAATGGCTCATCAATTTACTCAGCTGACAGAGCCATAGCGATCCACCTCGATCCTATATTATTGAAGAAACTTCCTTATTTGACCGAAATTAGCAAGAACGTGCTTAAAGTTAATCTTTTAAAGCCTATTATTGTTGTGTCTTTTAAAAGTAACTTCACATCAAGCATGGTATCAGAAGTGAACTTGGGAAGCAAAAGTGAAAGCATTGATAATTTGGCAGCATTACATGAATTAATCATCTCAACAACACAATATTTTCGATGAATCAAAATGGTCCAAGCCCATTATTAATGTATATGTTAATGTTAGTAGCTGAGTGTGACTGTGGCACGAGGCTTCAATACCTGGCGTTTTCGTATTTGTCACTTGTCAAGACTTAGAACTAAGTTTAGTAGTATATAATGTCAGACTCTGCCTACGAGCTGACAGAAGTAATTGTCCTTTCTTATATCCTTATCATATATATATATATAGTAACGGTCCTTACCAACTACCAAAGTAAAAAATATATTTTTCATTTCTCATGAATATGAAAATTTACTTTTTAATACATTCTTTTTAAAAATACATTTTTTAAATATTATTATTTTTAATTGATTAAAATTTATTAAAAATTACAAAATGCTAAGAAAATAAAAGATATTAAGTATGGTGTGGTCTCACCAATTTTTTTTTATCTTTTTAATAAATTTTAGTTAATTAAAGAGAGTGTATTCCTAGCATTTCTTTATTCGAATTTTATTCTTATAAAATTTTAGTTGAATCAATATCATTTGTCTTAAAAATGATGTCAAATAAAATACCGTGATAATTTTGATATTAAGTACAACTTGTTGATGTCAATTATTAAATAGTTGATGTTGAAAGTTTCTTTCAACATTAATTATTTGATGAATAGATATTGAAAGGAGCATTTCAACTCATTTTAATTCAAAACCAATGTTGAGACTTAAGAGGGCTTATAAACCTTTTTTGTTTTTCACTTCATTATCCTCTCTTTTCATAACACAACATGTAATTCCCCTCTTTATGCGAACCCCTCACTCTTGTGCCCTTATATAGTTAAGAGTTCCTCTCGCGCTCTCACTCCGCTGTCGTATTGCCATTGCTCTGTCCCTCTGTCCTATCTTTTGTTCTTCTAAAAATGAGAGAAGTAGAATAGGAAAAAGAAAATAGAGGATGGAAGAAGGAGAGAGAAAGTCAAATTTCATGACAAATTTGGTGATTTCCATATGCAATGATGATAATAGATTCATTAAAGGTAGGAAATTGTATGTCAAACGATTTTGTAAGAAATTAATATTGTATAAGTATTTTTTTACATTGATTAATACAACAACAAATATAAAAAATTTGACACATAAACAGTGACACACTCTTTGCATCAATTAAAATTACAATCGATGTTAAAAATATTCAACTTTTAACAATGAGAGATTTTAACATTGATTCAACATTAATGTTAAAAGACTTTTTTTATAGTAGTCTTTATCACTAAAATAGATCATAAAAAAAGCAGAAAAAAATCTCAAAAAAGGAAAGAAATATTTGTAATGGCCACTTGAACCATTCATTCGTAATTTATAGGCACTATAGGATTTACACTTCCTAGTTCCAGCGATGCTTACCGAACTATGGGACCCTTGTGAACTGAGGCTGGCATGTCAATCATAACAAATTCCCAACAATCATTCACGTTTGTGCAACTCATACCATACCACATAACTACTTTCCACACACCACACGTTCCATTAGGATAACAAGTTCCCCCAAAACCATCAAAATATAAAATAAATAAATAAAAAACAAGAGACATTTTTCACATGCTTTTATATTGAGTGTTGACCGGAATCACGTGCTTCCATATATGTCAAAATCCCTTGAACCATAAGACAAGTGACAACTAATTAATTTGGCTATTAATTGTGAATAGTAAATGGTAAATTAATCCTAGTTTGAGAGCATCTGTGTGAACGTATGATTATTCCCGTAATGATTATACTGAAATATTTGGGAATGGTTTCTCTAATTAAATACCAATGATCACAATAAATGTTTATGATTTAATAGCTATAATAAAACATATATAGAGGTTTGGTGAATTTTGTCTATGGTAGTGCAAGTTTAGGCCCAAACATAAATTTCCATTTCACAGCATATAATTAGTATTGCTTTTAGTTTAAAATTTAGATATATAAATAAAAATTCCTGACACAACAAGTGATTTGATACTTAAATTTTTTTAACAGACAACATTTTGAGTCTAATTTTGCTTTGATTATGGAGTAAAATAACAATTTATCTCAAAATGAATTCATAGGTGTGAAAGAATTAATTAAATAATATCAAATAAAAAATCTCAAATACTTCCTGATTAAAATATATATATATATATATAAAATTATTCACTTATCAAATAGCTATTGCCACACTTAAATTCTTTCAATAATGTGTTAATAGATTGCAACCTTTTTTTATTAATAGATTATATTACAGGAAATCTAACACAATTCTATCAACTAACTATTATCGTTATTAAACTCTTTTAATAATATGTTAATAGATTATAAGAAACCTAAACAATACCGCATCAAACCCTCCACGGTTACACCAGCACACTCATACTATTTAACCTTTTTGTGACACTAAATTAAAAACTATTGTTAAAGGACAAAAGATCATACACACCCGAAAAACTTGTGCCGAGTAGCTATTAAAATCTGTTACTATAGGTTTTTTTGATAATATTTGTTTTGTTGGTAGAATATGATTTCACTTTCATCCGTATGGTGATATATATATATATATATATATATATATATAACAACGATTTTGTCGCCGTAATTATAGATTTTAGTGAAAATATTTAAATACATAAAAA
Source organism: Glycine max (assembly GCF_000004515.6). Taxonomy (NCBI): domain Eukaryota; kingdom Viridiplantae; phylum Streptophyta; class Magnoliopsida; order Fabales; family Fabaceae; genus Glycine; species Glycine max. The sequence goes on along the minus strand of NC_016089.4, from coordinate 44,835,780 downwards.
GATTTCTTAAACATAAGTCAGTTTCTATTCGATTAATATATATAGATTTTAGTGACAGATCATAATTGTTATATCTACCATTGTGATTTGTGACCAAACTATAAGTTTTAGTGACACTTATTATGAGTGAATTAAATCTAAAATTATATATTTTTTACTTAATTTAGTCTTTTTTTTAACATTGATCAAATAACAATATTAATAAGAAAATAACTTTATTACTAAATGAGATCAATTACATAAATTACACGATGAAATTGATCAGGTTTAAATATATACTAAAAAATGCAGATACATATATTTTAAAGGGAAGATAAAACTAAGCCTCGCTCATGTTAAAAATTAACATTAAGTCTTGCCGAGTATATCAAATCATAAGAGTTAAATGTTTTTACCTTAAGGTAACGTACTAACATATGATATGTGCATAATGTACCCCAAAAGAATGGGCATAAATTTGTATAACTATATAAAAAAAATTACAAAGAAAAATAATCATGATTTTGCAAAGATTTAAATTCCTAAAAGTAGCTTGAGTTTCTAAAGTTTTAGAGAAGTACTCGTAACAAGATGAAAAATATTTAAAGATATTACTTATCAATAAAACCACCAATCTCCTCACTCGTATTCATGCTAAAATGCACGCATGATGAGCATTTAGTCTATATTGTGTAGCTCATAGACTACACGCAATTGACTTTTCTTCTATTTCATTTTTAAAAGACTACAAAATTGAAATCGTAATTAAGTGAATAAAATTATAACAATTCAAGAAACTTACCAAAATACAACTAATAACCATATGGAATCATGATCAGCAATGCAATCTTATATTCAATTTATTACTATAGGAACAACAGAAAGCAGATGATAATCCTAGAATTTGAGGACTAGGGACCTCCTAAGAGAGAAAAGGGAAAAAAAACTTGTATTATTTTCTTCAATGCCTCCTTTACTCAGTACAGAGGTGCTTATATATACAACATATAAAATGATGTGATAGAGAGACAAATATCCAAAAGATAACAAAATAACAGAAAAGGGAAATCACAGGCAATTGACAGACAGCATATCCTAAGCTAGTCAATACTACAAAGTCAACTCAGCAATCCTATAACATAATTGGTTAAATGCAATTATCTAAATGTTCTCCTTCATAACATTCATTGGCCCATCAAAAACACCTTGTCCTTAAGGTGTTGGAACTTCAAACCATGGCTTTAAGAAACTTCAAAAGTAAGAGTTGAATTTATAACAAAAAGTACCGCATCATGATGTTGAGCACTAGGCAAGGCTTCAGCCAAAGAGCCAGTTTTGGGAAATAAGGGACTCTTCCCTTTAAAATATTTCAACTGTCTTGCTGCCAAGTAATAGCCAGTCATAAATCTGACATAACCTTTGATTGTTGGCCTACTTGTAAGATACCTGGTCCTATATGCATTTACACAATCATCTTGATTAACATAGTGAATAAACTTGTCCAATTGCTGAAACCAAGTTTGTGCATATTGGTACTTGAAATCTATTCGCATTGTCCACATTATATGATTTGTGCATATAATATTGGTATGTGATATTGCGGTTGCCACAAACTCCTTTACTCTTTTAGGGACATTGTAATCAAATAAACTAACATCATCTTGAACAATGGGAAAATCATCATTTACTTCATAGTAGAAATTACTGGGAGGTTCTTTCTCAGGAAATGCACCAAAAAATATTTGTGATGATGAACCAAAGCTCTTGGAGCCCCGCCACATAACTTCAAAAGTTTTCACATCTTTTCTCTTGGCTTTGTCTTGGTAATCAATCTGTGCGAAAAATAGAGAGTCATATCCAACCTTTGCCCCCAACAAGTAGGCTTGCACTACAGAATGTCCAAATGGGTCAATCTGTCACCCTATTCTTGGAGTCACTCCAAATTCTTCTTTGATAAATTGTTGTCCAAGAGTTGTCTAATCAATCATGTCAATGTAATGGGTAGCAGCCTCATCATGCATACAAAAACTACCAGTTATGAACTCAAATTGACCAGAGTTAACCAGCTCCTTGACTATATTCTGGATAGCATCACTTTGCTCCCTCCATCATTGCTGGAAAAATGCCTTCGTACTCTTCATGGCTTCTATCTCTCTTATGGATTCCTCCTGAGCCCCCATCACTTGCTCCGTGTATTCCCTTTGCAGCCACGCCAGCTGCGCCTTCGCCTCCTTTAGTTCCCGTGACGCCTCCCAACTCCCTAAGAATGACTTTCGAGAGAGGAACTTGTGGTTCTCGCAGTGTTGTGACGTCCTCGTCGAGAATGTGTGACAGAACAATGAACAGAACATGCCAATAGAATAACAGATCTTACAATTCACTTCTTTCTCTTCGATGACACTCGCGCAAGGAACCCAACGCTTGAGTGTGTCCTTGGTGTTGGTTCCTGGATGACTCTGACTATCCCAACAATTTGAAGTCCAACAGCGACGCCGAAGACTGGGTCGAAAAGCACATCGTAGAGGTGACGATAGCTTACCAAGGCGGATATGGCGGTGTCGAAATACCTCCAACAAAACCACTTGCACCACAACGTGTTTCGTCACCAGAGAAGGCAGCTTGGACGAGAACTTTGACGTTGATACTGGTTGTGACGATAACAAAACCGCTTGTGCCACAACTTGTTTGATCGACAGAGGGGACACCTTGGACGACAACTCTGGTGTACCTAAAAGGACAAGTTCCTCCGTGGCCTCACAAGGGACTGTCTCGTCGGCGCGGTTCCTTACCTTGAGCACGAGAGGAGGAAGACTGTTATCGCAATGGAAGTTGTTTATGCTCTCAAGAGGTAAGGCAGACTAAAGTGGTGTTACAAGTTGTCTCATAGTGTCGCCTCTGCTGCTAGAGTCCGCAACATCTACGTGGAAATTGCTTTCCATTTTCAGGGGTAAGGTGGGAGATGATGGAGGAAGAGTTCCCTCTATACCGAACAAGCCGAGCAAAGGTTTGTGGGTGCTCTCAAAATCAATCCCAAGGGATTGAGCTGGATGTACATAAGGAGAATGTGTGTAATGAAACAAAAGGAATGGGTCTTGCAGAAATGATTGATGGTGGATGGTTGTGTGGAAAGGATGCCATGGAAATAGGTGATTTGGCGGGTGTTGTGGGCTGACATGACAGCCATGAAAGGCAGCCATTGAAACTCAATGAAAGCATCAAAATGTTACGAAAGTATATGATAATCCTAGAATTTGAGGACTAGAAACCTCCTAAGAGAGAAAAGGAAAAAAAAACTTGTATTATTTTCTTCAATGCCTCCTTTACTAAGTACATAGGTGCTTATATAGACAACATATAAAATGTGATATAGAGTCAAATATTCAAAAGATAACAAAATAACAGAAAAGGGAAATCAAAGGCAATTGACAACATATCCTAAACTAGTCAATGCTACAAAGCCAACTCAGCAATCCTATAATAGAATTGGTTAAATGCAATTATCTAAATGCTCTCCTTCATAACATATAAGAACAGAAAGTACATTACTCGGTGCGATATAATCAAGAGGGATCTTGACATTATAACCATTTGTGATATATAAATAAATAAAAGAATTGAAATTGAAAATGAATTCTTGTGTAGTATACAGAATATCACGGGGATATATCTTGATGGTTTGAACCGGACAGAAAGACTGGATATGCTCCATATTCACCACGAATTTAAAGCATGTTAGGAAAGAGAAAGCTATGCCCTACTTGCATAATGATTTATGAATCCAAAAATCAAACATTCAAGATGTTGACATGAAAGAAAACTGATGAGTCATATTTATTATGGTTCAATGATTCATGAGGTTGCCACCAGATCCGATAATAATCTGCAACAATTTGTAACCATGTGTTTACAGTCCACACCAGGTAGAAAAATCACAATTTTCAAACAATACCTTGATGGTTAAAAATTTATTACCCAATTGAGAAAATGAGGACAATGAGGGAGGATAGGGTACTTGGTTGGGATAATTAACTAGCTCCCAGCATAATAAAATAAAAGGGTACATATATATATCGTGGGGTACGAATAATAAGGAGTCCAGGTGTCGGTTGTCCCACTTCCAAGTACCAATCATTAATTGTTTTTTTAGTACACCTCCCACCTCTTATTAAACGACTTTGCAAAATAGTACTATGCATATTAATCCACCAGCTTTACCTTCCTAGTAGCATTAGAAAAATACAGTCTCATATCTTCAACGATATGGAGATATCATAATCAATAAGCCAGCAATTTATTAGTTTATGAAGCATTACTTTCTCTTCTACATGCATAATCTTTAAACTAAAAAAATATATTAGTCTTTAAAATATTGAATATCCATCAATTTAGTTTTCTAATTGATATATTTTATTATCATTGAGTGAATAATTTGGAGACTTTTTCCATACTTGAGGGTTCATATAGCATGATCGATTTTCAATATTTTGGGTTGTTTATATAATTTGATTAGTTTAAGGACCAAATTGGCAAATTGATGGTTTGATGGTTCCTTTAATTGTTCAGGTATGCAATTAAAGGGCCTAAGAGATATTTTTAGGAATACCTAATTATGAAATTGTGTGATGTAATTAAATCAAAATCCACGGACACTTTTTTGCACGTTGACGCATTTCATAGTGGTTGGTGCAAATTAAAATCAGAAATAGATCTGGGTCTTAGTTCCATGTTGGAGATTGGTATGGTTTGTGGACAGGTGAGGTGGGCTTTGAGAAGAAGTAACCTAATTGTCAAAAAGGGCATAGAGTTTGAGTAGAAGCTTGGTAAAGTCATGCGGATTAAAAGCTTGGCTCCATACGCATACCTTTATGAGTAGTTGAGGTGGAAAAGACCATCATCTTATCTATATAATAAACAATGATATCAATATTGAAAAATATAATAGCCTCTCGACTCTTCTAATTAATAAGACTTTTTATTGTAACGGCTCGTTTGTCTCATGTTATTATGAAATTGTTTGAAACTCAACGTTGCGTGTTCTTCAATTCTCAATGCAACAGTTTTTATATGAATGTTTCCAATGTCCTCCACCAAACCGGCTTCTCTTTAGCAACAATTTTCGGTTGGCTGTTTTGTTATAATTCTAAACTTGTTTCTATTGGCATTTATTTTAGTGTTGATGCTTTCCCTATAACTTTCTGATTGTGTGAAATAACATATCCTTGTCAAACTATAAATGAAGACATCATTTCCTGATTTCCAACGAAAGGGAATAACTAAAGAAAGAAAAAAGTAGCATATAGTCAAGCATACACAAAAAGAAAAAAAGAGAGAGAGAGCAAGTGAGCAACTTCGTCACCGTTTCCACGGTTGTATCCATGTATAATTAAAAGCATAAAAGGTGAAACCTTTTTTCACCCTTTATTCCTTTCTAATCCGATGGTATTTGGTAACAAGAATCTTGGCAACGTTCAACTGCAAGTATACTAAAGCTGCTGTAAAAGCTATATATATAGAAAAAAATATAATAAACAAAAGTTACCCATACCTAAGACACGTACGATATAAAAGCTCTATGCCTCTAGCAATATAAGTCACACTTACATTTCTGTATATTAATATGGTTAAGATTGAAAATTTTGGACAGTTAATATCCTTACAGTTTTTATTTTGATAATTCACATACTCAAAGTTTTAACATTTGATAGTAAGTAAACTAATGATAAAAAAACTCTAAATAAAAAATAAGTAACAATTACACGCTACTCTTTTGAATTTAATAGTAATACACTTAAATAATTTTCTCTAAAAAATAGATGTGTCACATTTATTTTATCTATGTCAATTAAATTTGGTTTGAATTAATATGATTATTGAATTAATATGTTTATTAAATTTGGTTTAATTCCTATTTCCTAGTTGTAGAAAATATTCAGTTTACATAAATTACATTTAGGTGTAGAACAGTTTTTTCCAAAGACAACGGGCTATATTATTAAATAATATTTTTTTTTCTAAATATTTAACACAATTATATATATATGTAAAATTCAATCAAGTAATTTGATTGTATAAAAAGTAAAATACATATAAATGTTAATGTGAATTATAATTTTTTATGGAGGGATATTTTAATAGAAGTCTGATTCATGTTTGGATAGAGAATTTTAACTGAGAAAAGTAATTTATCAAAAAATTTGAATTTCTGTAATTTAGAATTCATTGTTTGAATATTTTTTAGTAAAAAATTTAAAATTTTGAAATTTTAAAACAGAATTTTAAACAACTAAAAATATGGAATTTCAATTTCCTTCTAAATGGTGAGAAATTAAAATTCTCTCCTTACAGTCTTCTTCAAAAAATAAGAAATACCGCATGAGATCGTGAAACATCTATCGAGTCTGAACTTAGAGGAATACATATAACTAGCACACCAATCATATCTTTTCTTTTTTTTATTCATTTTTTTTCACCCTCATAATTTTAACTTTTTTTTATTAAAATATAAAATTTTAAAAATAAAAGAATTTCAGTTAAAATATTCGAAATTCTTATAATTTAAAATTTTTTAAAATTTTAAATTCTTCTGTCCAAACACACAATACAATTCATGAAATTCATGTTTTCATGTTTCTCTGGTGAAGAGCGCTATATATTTGATGCGCTAAAATAGTCTTTCCGTTTACATAGCTCTCGTGTTAGCATATCTACGACTTTTCTTTTCTTTTTTTCTTTTCACTACACAATTATATGTGAATTTATTAAAAAATATATATATAGTGATCTTACAGTTATATAGAGATAAATCATCAGGAAAAAATGAACACGTAATACTTTTTGGTTTATGCTATTGGATCATAACAGGCTAACAGCCATCGTTTGCACTATGTAGTTTGTCATTTATGTTGATGGTAAAGCTAGTTTAACCCTTTTTAATGTTTATTAATAACTTTTCCTTTAGTTTTTCTTTTGTTCTAAAAGATAACTTTTTCTACTCCTTACCCTAATTTTCTCTTGCTAACCCTATGGCTGCGCAGTCGATATGCTAGACTAAAAATACTTTTGTTACTTTTTAAGCATTTTCATTTTTGTTTTTACTTTCCCTAGCCTTATCCCGTTTTCAGGAATGCAAGATTCTTATAATAGTACTTTCACCTTTTGTTAAAAAAAAAAAAAAACCAGTCATTGCATTATTAGGGAATTTATTTTAAAAATATTTTAATAATATTGGCGGATGAATATATGTGCATTTGTGCGTGTGCATATGCATGTTTGTTGTGTGAATATATCATATGATAATTTTTTGTAATCGTGAGAAATAATAATAATAATAAATATAAATATAAATATAAATATAAATTATTAGATGATATTTAAATTTTTAATGATTATAAGATAATTAAATTTTATAATTTTAACCATTCATATATAATCCAAATTTCTCTTATATAAATAGAAATTATTTTTCACACATATATATAATATGTATGTATGACCCACTCTAATTATGATTGTTGATTTTTATGTCATAGCTTTTGCGAACAAGATTTATATCAAAATTTAAAAAATAGTGTTTACACAATTAATTTCACATATTTAAATATATTTTTTATAAAAGAAATTTTTTGTTATTGTTATTTATTTTTCGATTTCTTTGATCACACGTTAATATTTTTTAAGACAAATTGGTATGCTAATTTATGTATTGCATATGATAAATTTTTATTTTATATAGTTAAATTTTTAATATATAAGTATTTTTAATATATAAAATATATTATAATTAAAATTTATAATAAATAAATATTTTAAATATATAAATTATATTTTATGTTTATAATGAACAATTTAAATTCTTAAATAATATTGTTTTTAATTATTGATATTTTATAAAATCATTTAAACTTAATTTAGAGACAGAAATAAAAATAAAACAAAGATAATTTGATATATTTTTTAGTGGATTCGATATAGTCAAAAAACAATTTTCTTATAAAAATAATATGGGAAATGCACCTAAAAAGTAAAAGAAACATAAAAGAAAAATAAGTCAAATGATTTATTTGATTTCTTATTTTATTTTATTTTTTATTTTGGTCCTTTATTTTTTAGTAAGTTTACTTTAGTATTTTATCTTTGTAAAAAGGTCCAAAATGATCCTTCCATTAATTTAAAGTTAATGTTGTTAACCACAATAAAAAATCGGTAGCCAAAAGTCACAACAAAACAAAAAAATAAGAAGAAACACTTTGTTCCTAATAAATTAATTTCATCTTTCATAATTCTAATCCTCTTTTGGATCAAAACTCCTACAATTATAAATGTAAATGATAAATGATAATTGAATTTGAGTGAATGACACTATGGTTTAGTAGTGGATTTGATAATCCCATTGAAATAGGTAATCTTGTTATCAGACATAACGTGGAGAGCAGTGTATGTTGTGGCAATAAAGATGAAGGAGTAATCACATCCATTCAAGTCTGTAACAAGCATAATATGTGATACTCTCATTGTCTTTATGAGATTTGCTAGTGTAGAAGGATTTCAATTGAAAAATGTTGGAAAGGAAAATGATGAGGACAAATTTAATTTGGGATGGACAGAAACTTGATAAGAAAGAGAATAAATACTGAAAGTTTTAGTCTTTGAGGTAAATATTGACCGTTGTAAGAAGAGAGAATAAATTAGAATATTACATAAATTTATCTTATCCAAATTTTCAAAGAAGTGTGAAAAATCATTTCCCCAATCAAAATAATCAAATAATTCTCACAAGTACATGCCTAAAATAAAAGGCGTAAATAATAAATTATACTGCTATAATGTACTTCGCACATATCACTTTATGTGTTTATTCAAATTGTATTAGTAGTATTTTATAATCAAACTTTCATTTCAAATTATTAAGCACAATATACTTGACGTCTTACCTCAATCATTTTCGTTGTCTTTGTGCCTGCCTCCTTCTTCTGATCTTGTGTGTAATTTGAAAACATTTTTGAAAAATGGTAGTGTAAGAAGTATCATATTATTAAATGGTTTGCACTAAGTATTTTTCAACTATATTTTCTTTGAAGTATAAAAATATTGAAACAATCGAAATCTGAATCTTAATTAACATATTTAGATAATTGAATTTAACTATTACTTCTTTTTTTTTTTAAATTTTGGTGCTTTTCTATTCAATTGTCTCTTTTTAATCCGACATCACTAAACACGTAATTAATTTAAAACTAATTACCAAAAAATTAATAATTTTCAATAATATGAAAATTTATGATTGATTGGCAATAGAAAAAAAAATCTTAACACAAGTAATACATTACAATTGAATTCATAAAATATCAATTTTTCTTTTATCTTATCCACTACATGCATAGCTTGAAGAGTTAGACAGCCAAACAATTTTTTATATAAATAAACATATTTTGTGTTTTTATTGTAAAAACATTTTACATTTTATCCCTTAACCTGTACATTTAATGAAAAGTATAAAAATATTATTTTTTGGAGACATAAAAATATTATTTATAATAATTAATGATAAAAAAAAGATTAAAGATCGAAAAGGGTAGATTCATCGGCGAGTACACATGTCCACGAGAGCCCTTGACTTGAGCAAAGAATTTGTCTGCAGTTGAACGCACTCATACGCAAAGTCACACTTCCTTTATAGCTTACTGCCACCTTTCTTAAACATAAGTTTTATCTCAATCATTATTCATTAAACATAATTAAATATGCACTTAAACTGATCATATGGTTCCTAATCACAAAACAGTAAAAAACAAACACCACCTCCGTTATTATAAATCATGAACAAACCCCGTAATATACCACCGTAATCTTGAAGTGGAATAATTGTATAATGATGAAAAAAATATTTATAATATTATCAAAGTCGTAGTACAGCATGGCACTACAGAGTACAGAGAGACAATTTAGCCTTGTACAAAAATTTATGAGCACAATCTTAATATTCCCCTACAATACAACGCTACATATAAAAAGAAGAAATTAAGCCAATAAATACCACAAGTATTTTTTTTAAACTTAGATAGATTCATTTGTTGAAATACTAATATTTATTTAAGAACTTGATATTTTTTTAACAAATATATTTTCATATAGATAGACTTAAAAATAGACTAAATATTTAAGAAATAAGATTTTCAAATACATTTATTGTTGGATAGATTGAAAAGAAATATAAAAAAAGTGAGAGTAGATAAATTATTTAAATTAAAACAAAATGTAAAAAATATGGTAACATAGTGTTGGTACCACAAGGTTCCGTATGCAAGTTTAAATGCATATGAATCTCTTGAAAATTATGGCTGGTAGAGAAAGAGCAGAAAAGAAGTTAATGCGCATGAATAAAACAGAAACAAATGGAATGAATATCCTTCCGGTATAGTAGTATATGGATAAACTATTATTGTGAAGAAGCAAAGGAAATAACCGTTGTGAGAGAGTGGACACTCACAAGAACCTGTCTTCTTCAGTCTCTCTTGGGATTCTTGCAACTACTTGTCTTCATCTTCCACTTCCTATACTATACTTCCTTCTGCAAACACATTAACACTCTCTCTCTCTCTCTCTCTCTACCCGTGAATTTTCTCATCTAACTCTCACCTTTTCTCTCTTTCACTTTCAATCCCGTTTCGGGAACCAACTAAACAAAAAAAACAAAATTCGCCTATTGAATCGAATCATCAAACAAACACGAACGAACCCTTTTACTCTCTCTTTCTTTCTCTGCCTCCTCGCAAATGTCGCTTCTCTGCTTCACCTTTGTCCCCTCAATGCTACTTTCTATTTTCTGTTTCTTCAATTCTGTAACCGCCGCCACCGAGTTCGACTTCGGAACGTTAACCTTGGGAAGCCTCAAGCTCCTCGGCGACGCCCACTTGAACAACAACACCGTCAGTCTCACGCGCGACCTCGCCGTTCCCACCTCCAGTGCCGGCAGAGCCCTTTACTCCCGTCCGGTCAGATTCCGGCAACCTGGAAACCGTTTTTCGGCGAGCTTCACCACCTTCTTTTCCTTCTCCGTCACCAACCTCAACCCCTCCTCAATCGGTGGCGGCCTCGCCTTCGTCCTCTCGCCGGATGACGACACCATCGGCGACGCCGGCGGGTTTCTCGGCCTCGGCGGCGGCGGCGGCTTCATTGCCGTGGAGTTTGATACACTTATGGACGTGGAGTTTAAGGACATTAATGGAAACCACGTTGGTGTGGACCTAAACAGCGTCGTTTCGAGTGAGGTTGGTGATTTGGCGAACGTTGGCGTCGATCTGAAGAGCGGTGACCTAATCAACGCGTGGATCGAGTTCGATGGATCGAGCAAAGGGTTAAGCGTGTGGGTTTCGTATTCCAATCTCAAACCGAAAGATCCCGTTTTGACGATGAATCTCGACGTGGACAAGTATTTGAATGATTTTATGTATGTGGGGTTCTCTGCTTCAACGCAAGGTAGCACAGAGATTCACAGAATAGAGTGGTGGAGTTTCGGTTCGTCTTTTGCGGCGGCAGAGGCGGCGGCGCCTCCTCCTCCGCCGGCGGTGAGTTTGATGAACCCGACGGCGAATTCGGTTGCTCAGTCCGCGCCACCTCCTTCTTTGGCTCCTTCCCATAGTGAAGAGAAAGAGAGCAAAAGCAAATCGTCTTGCCACAATGGGTTGTGTAAGCAAAACTTGGGAGCGGTTGCTGGTGTTGTCACTGCTGGAGCGTTTGTTTTGGCTCTTTTTGCTGGTGCTTTGATTTGGTTTTACTCTAATAAGAAGGTTAAGCGTGTTAACAAGTTTGATTCGCTTGGTTCGGAGATAATCAAAATGCCGAAGCAGTTTAGCTACAAGGAGCTGAAATCTGCTACCAAGTGCTTCAATGCGAATAGGATCATCGGTCATGGCGCGTTTGGGACTGTGTATAAGGGGGTTTTGCCCGAGAATGGGGACATTGTAGCGGTGAAGAGGTGCAGCCATAGTAGTCAGGGGAAGAATGAGTTTTTGTCTGAGTTGTCTATCATTGGAAGCCTGAGGCATCGGAATCTTGTTCGGCTTCAAGGGTGGTGCCATGAGAAAGGAGAGATTTTGCTGGTGTATGACTTGATGCCTAATGGAAGTTTGGATAAGGCGTTGTTCGAGGCTAGGACGCCGCTTCCCTGGGCTCATAGGCGCAAGATTTTGTTGGGCGTGGCTTCGGCATTGGCCTACTTGCATCAAGAGTGTGAGAATCAGGTGATTCATAGGGACATTAAGACTAGTAACATAATGTTGGATGAAGGGTTCAATGCCAGGTTGGGAGATTTCGGTCTGGCCAGGCAAACTGAGCATGATAAGTCACCGGATGCCACGGTGGCTGCGGGGACAATGGGGTACTTGGCACCCGAGTATCTCCTTACCGGGAAGGCTACGGAGAAGACTGATGTGTTTAGTTATGGTGCAGTGGTTCTTGAGGTGGCTAGTGGGAGAAGACCGATAGAGAAGGATGCCAATGGGGGTGGTAAAGGTGGGATTAGCTGCAATTTGGTAGAATCGGTTTGGAGTTTGCACCGGGAAGGTAGGTTGCTAATGGCAGCCGATCCGAGGCTTGGGGGTGAATTTGATGATGGGGAGATGAGGAGGGTGCTCTTGGTTGGGCTGGCTTGTTCTCACCCTGATCCATTGACTAGACCTACTATGAGGGGTGTGGTTCAGATGCTGGTGGGCGAGGCTGAAGTGCCTCTTGTCCCAAGAACCAAGCCGTCGACAGGTTTTAGTACTTCCCATTCCCACTTATTACTGAGTTTGCAAGATAGTGTATCTGACTGTGATGGTATAATCACCATCTCTACCTCCACATCAGAGAACAGCTTCAATCTTGGAGACATAGTCTGATGGAAGGAAATCTTTGGCTGGGAACTGGCTATTTTTAATTGTTGACTCATATATTGTAAATAGAGAGAGATATGTATTCATTTGTTCGTGTATGTAAATGACAATAACACGCAATTAAGGGCCTTGAGAAAGAAGTTTTGAGGTTGTTGCAATTCTGCCTCTAGTGCTCACAATTCATGGCAGACTGCTGGCTTACACATTTTGGCACATTAATTGGAGGGGTTCATCTCATGCTGCGGAGCAATGCAAGATGTTGGTGTGAAAAACAAGCAAGGAAGGTTATGTAACTTTAGATAGATCATTGTTCTACTTCTAATTGATGCCCAGTTATAGGGCGAGTTTGCATTAAGTAATTGATGCTAAACAAGCTTTCTTTGGATAATTTGAATTAAGTTACCACGGTATAATAAAGAGAAATTATTCTAAAGCTTTCTTCTTTGCCCTCCTCATGGCAATACAGATTTTGTATCTCCCCCACTTACAGAAATATACACTTTATATATAAAGAAATAAGGCCTCAGTTTTCTATATGGTTTTCAGTTATTGAAACTGGGGTAGTGGGTTTCTCTATTTTCTTGATGTGCATATCTTCCCTACTTAATGTAATTATTGATTCTCTGATGACAAACTATATATATTAAGTTGGAAAATGGTATTGTTTGATTTGTTTCTTGCATCTCCAACATTCTCGTTATCTACTTTAGAATTTTGTGATCAGGGTATTAATGGATGGATAGTGGTAGTGGATATATATGGTGTTGTTTCACAATTTTATTAATGAATGAAGGGCACTCAGCATAGCATTTCATTGTAGTACCACTTGCTGCTAACAGTTTTTGTCGTCAGACCTTGTCCTGTTTTATTGAGATAAACAACTTGAACTTGGGGATAATTTTCCCAAAGCATCTTACCTTCTGCTTATCTACTACGTTATACGTTTTTATAAATAATAAATACACAAGTCATAAGTGAATAAAATCCTTCATATATCTGTTAACAGATAACAAACTAACATTTTCTGATAAAAAAAAAAAATCCTAGTTCCTGGCCCTGGTAAATGTCTGTTGCATGAATCATTCTAGTCCTGATCCTTCCTCTCTCTCTCTCTTTTTTTTCATATAATAAGTCACATATAAACTCCTGCTACATGTGACAAGCCACTGTATAGAACGGACCATTATCTATTTTAATCTCAACCTGCAATGTGATTCTCCCTGTTTCAATGGAGAGAAACAATATGGTTTAAGGATATCGTGTTTTTGTATTACTGCATGGCTTGTAGATTCATTGTGAATTCCCTAGCTTCAAGAATCTGCAGTTTAAATCTCCTACTTTCCTTTAAAAATAATTGCCAGTGATGAGAATCATCCCATATGCTTCTCTTTCTGTTCGTGCTTGTTGATAGCATTTTAACTTTCCAAGGCTGAAAGATTCATTTTTCTTACAAACTTTTTTATCGTCATTAGAACATTATTGTATACACATTATCATCTTGATGTTCAACTAGCTAAAAATACTTAGTTACTTCTTATCTACTTCCATTATTGGGTGGGCATTATTTACAAAGTGGTATTGAAGTATCAAGTTGGCTGGTATTGTAAATGCCTCTATGACTATGATTGAGTAACAAATGGCGAAAACAACTGAATAATGTATGAAAAATCTAAGGAATTTATGTAATGATCTAACCACGAGGAAGTGGCATAGGCAGTTTTATATGCTTAAGTGGAAAAGGAAGGTCTGGCTGGATGTATTTGTATTATAGCTGTTCGTTTTCTTTAGAGCTTAAGTTTTATATGCTTAATGTTGAATTTCTGAATGTCTAAAGTTTGTCAATATTTATTCTACTATACGCTGTATTTTGGTAAGATTTATGTCACTGCACACATCTTGTATGATCTCTACTTTTTAGATATCAACCCTCTGATATGCAGTCAATAGTTACTCTTCCTATAGTCGTTCTGATAAAAAAATGTGAAGCCATTGTACACGTGATTTGAAATTTGATGTCTGATGCATTTATCCAATCACTCACACAACTCCTACTCTACTGGCCCTCAGCTCGATCATTATAGCATAGAGTTCAAACACTTTTTTTTTATATAAGCAAATTGAATTTATTGAATATGACTAATGTGGAGCACAAGAGTTACTCTGATGAGGAATTGGAGCCAGATGAGCATGTAAATTGATGAAGGTGTTTTCATCAGCTTAGTTAATACACATAGAGACACATCACATTCATTTTTGAGAGATTTTTGTCCCGAAAGACAAATACAAATGGATTTTGGGGGCAAGACAAGTTATTTGTTGAAATGCTACTGTAGATATCTCTGGGATTGTCATTGTAAAGTGATGATTTTGTGGAACAAGTGTAAGTCCTAGTACTACTCTTCAAAGTTCTCATAATGACTTGACCACTACTACAGTTCAGTCGCTGATATAATATAAGTAGGTGGTTCACTACTTAGCCATCAATCATCAATGTGCCCTTTTCCCGTCTAAGATCAACACCGTAATTTATAATAGTAACATATTTCCGCTAATAATCAAGGACATTCTTCTTCGTCTCAAATTCAGTTACATTTATTCATTTTCGCTTAATGGGACACAATGTATCCGTAACCTCCTAAAAGTAAAAGGTTTTGACGTGATACTTTTATTATTTAGGTTATGTTTTTAAAGATATTTTAAATAATTTTTATTTTCTTTAGTAGCAGAAAAGTTTAATGAGTTTTGTAGTTTTTATTATTTTTAAAACGTTGTTTGAAGTAGTGTTTTCTCAAGTAATATTTTTAAAAATATTAATTGCTAATTTTTTATCTTTTATTTTTATTTTTATTATATATATATATATATATATATATATATAATTTTGATTATCTTTTTAAAATAAAACGTGATTTTATTATTTTTTGTCATTTTACATTTTTTAACTACTTTAATAATTAGTTTTATTGAACACTTATAATTTTATAAACTATTTTTTTTTAGTTTTCGGCTGTCGGTTAACTTTCGAGCTTTTAATTAAATTTTCAATTAATTTTACTGATCATAACCTTATAAATGATAAAATATATATATATATATATATATATATATATATATATATATATATATTATCTCTTAAGAAATATTGAAGTTACAACTAAATCATAAATGATAGTATATTCACTTTTTTAAATTAACTTTCTATGTTTTCAAGTGTATAAAGTTGTATAAAAATGACAACTTAAATATTCAAATCAACAAAAAGTTATTTTTAAATTAAACATCTAATAAGAAGTATTTGACAAGTATTATTTGTCCAAGAAGTATCAAGAAAGTAGGTTGGTGTCAAAAATGTGTCTCTAACATTTATTTGATAGATGCTCTTGCGATGCGTTTTGTAGTCCTCATGAGTCATTCTACTCCAGATCCTTCCTTCTTTTTTCATCTAATAAGTCACCTAGAAATTCCTCACAAAGCTAAATTAAGGAGAGAAAAAGATAAAAAAAAAATCAGGTTTTTTTTATTAACATTTGTAATAAAAAAATTCAGTGCCATTTCAATGGAAATAAATAATTATTGTGTTGATGTTATATTTGTTTAACGTGACAAAGCTTATCATTATTGATGTTGGTGCTGTTAATGTTGTTGATTAATTAAAGAATTAAAAGTAAAAAATATTTAAAAATAAACTATTTAATATTATTAATATGCTTTTATGAAAATCAGAGCCGGGAGGTGTGCAATTGCATGATAATCAGTGTAAATTAATGTGGAAAGATTCTGCGCGCACATCATGATCATTGTAAATGAGGAAAGATTGAGAGAGTGTGTGTGTGTGATTACTGATTAACTAATTATTACACTCATAATCCTCTCTATTTGCGAGCAAAATAAACATCTCATCTCATTTTAAAAGCGAGATTACTATCTTGAGATTCAACGGTACGTATGTTCAGGCTTTTCTATGATAAGATCATAAAATTGATCGCTTTCCGCAACCCAACCCCCCAAGTCTCTGATTTTTTGTACTCATCTTAATCTGCAGTCTAATCTTGTTCTCAGTAGCAGCGTTGGCATAGACAAAGGAATATATATCGTTCAGAATGATTGATTCAACTTATTATAAGTACTAATAGTTGGCGTTGTTGCTCGTACCAATGACTATGTTTGTGGATAGAATAGAGGAAATTTATGCTGGTTGCGTTGAGAAATGAAGTAACTTTCAGTCCAACACAATTCCATACAACCAACAACATTGCAATTTCAGCATATCTAAAGTACGCTATGTTATTGGGGAAGGGAATTACTCTCCACACGATATTATATTAAAATAATAATAGTAATTGCTCTGGTCTCTGGTCTGCATAAGTAGCTCAAAAAATGATCCAAAAACAAGGTTCTAACAAACACCATTCATCTTCTTCCTGTCCATCACAAACTTCTTCCAAGCTTTAGTGATTTCCCTTTGTGTTTCTATTTCACTCTTCTTGGCAAACAGCACTTTTTCGTCATTTTCTTCACCTGCTTCTCCTGTAACCATTATGGTGTTGGTGCTGATCACCCTAGCAGGAAGGAGATCCAGCTCGTGCACAACTTTGGTGACATCAATCACTAGACGCTCCGCGAGGGTGCGAGAAAAATCCTCCCTAATCACAACACGAAGCACTGTCACATGTTGTGCATCTGGGGGCATTGTGTATGCTGGCACTATCCAACCATAGCGCCTCAGCATGTCAGAGATTTGGAATTCATTGAAGTGGGTGTGGTCCTTCAATGTGAAGGCCACCAATGGAACACCAATGTCTTTGGATATAATCTCAAACCTTCCTGTTTTCTCCAGTCCTTCCTTAAGCACTGCCATGTTGTCATTGCAGTTTTCCATCACCATTTTATATCCCTGCAAACCCAATTAAGAGTTTAGCTTTGATATACTATAATATTTTAACATTCACAAGTAATTACAAATAGTCTTGCATATGACTTTTAACATAATTATTGTAACTATATGACAGTTCGTGATTAGATGACCATGTGAAAAATCATTATATTCTGAATGCATTCTAATTAAACTCCAATTAATATAATACAATCAAGTTTCAGAAAAAAGTTTAAGATCATATTATTCAATATTTTTTTCTTAAATGTTCTAGCTTAAGTGTGAGATTTGCAAGTGTAAAGTAATCCCACATCGTTCTTAAATCAAACATTTGTTAAAATTTCAAGACACATTATTAACAAAAGTTATTTAAGGTAACAAAATACATTCATTTGTCATTGATTTAAGAATTTGATGTTAAGGATTCAAGCAATTTGATTTAAGCTTTGTCTACATGGATGTCTTATTACCTCATAACCCAGTCGAATTAGTTGGTAGTACTGAGCAATAACTTGGCTAGAACCTGCATTGCATATTTCATGAAAGAAATTAGTACCTACTACCTAGTAGTGATCAATATGCATAAACTAATTAATGGTACAAAGGGAAAAGCATAATTCAGGTCAAGTATCTAGTTAGTTGTTATTGAACCAATTGAGTGTGTCAATTACCTTTGGAGAAGTTGAGGGTGAAGGTGGGTTGATCAGCTCCTAGATAGTTAATGTGGAAAATGAGTTCCTCAGGAAGGTCTTCCTTGCTTCTCCAAATGACCCAACCAATTCCAGCATAGACTAAACCATATTTGTGTCCACTAACATTGATGCTCTTCACTAGTGGCAACCGAAAGTCCCATTCAAGCTCTGGATAAAGAAAAGGTGCAATGAATCCCCCACTGGCAGCATCCACATGAATTGGAGTGTCCCATCTACCCAATAATTAATTTCACATGTCAATTCCAAGTCTAAATTAAAATACCTTAAACTTTAGTTCACAAAATAGGAAGCAGTAAAGACTCAATCAATATGTGCAATACAAACCCAGTTTCCTTATTCTTTTCCACCAGGAGATCATTTAAGAGTTTGACATCTTCAAACTCTCCATTCAGAGTGGAACCAAGGATAGCAGCAACACAAATGGTGTTCTCATCCACCATTTCCACTGCTTTTTCAGGGTCCATTACATAGTATCCATCACGCAGCTTCACCTCTTTCAGCTCCACCTCAAAGTACCTTGCAAATTTCTCCCAGCAAACCTTCATAAGAGCAGAATTATTTAAGCTCAATGACTTATTTTTTATATCAGAGGAGCGCTAGTAACACTCTCTAGTACACTCTTTCTAACATATATCTCTATTATTGGTTAAATTTATTAAAAGCTACAAAATTGTAAAAGAGACTAATTAAATAGAAAACAGAGTCAACAAAATTTTGTAATTTTCAATAAATTTTAACTGATGATAGAAAGTGTACCGCAAGCATTTCTCTTTATATTATTAGTGCTAGACTCTTAAAAAACAATTTTCGGCAATGCTAAAATTTCAATGGCAGAACATGCAAGTGTTTTTTTCTTTTTTTTTTGTGTGTGTACCTGAACATTGGCACCAGTGACAATGTTGGGATTGTCATAAGGCTTCCCTTCCAGTTTCCTTCTATTCTGCCATCTCCTTTTGAATGCCAACCCAGCCAACATTATGGCCTCTGATGAGCCAACCGTGCCAACACCAACTGCAGTTTCTGACTCTTCTAGTGGTGCATTGAAAAGGTGAGCTATCATGTTAACACACCGGTTCTACATGCATACAAATTTGAAAGCTAACGTTAGATCAAAACATTATGCACAGACTTTGCTCCAAGTACCATCAAATCAAGTTTGAATAATGGTAAGATTATACTCCATAATTAGAACACATGTACATAGTTGCTATTTTTAGAAAACATAGGATATATTGTCAACATTGCCTAATATACATGTGCTTATTATTAAAGCGGTGAGGTGGAGAGAACATTAAGTTGGATGAGAAGTTTTTAATTTTTAATCGTTATTATTTAGTAGTATATTTTTCAATTCTATTTTTTTCATATTTATTATTACTTTAATCTCCATTCTATCTATTTATTATATTCTTTTTTTTTCCTTCTTGGTTCTTTCTTCTCTCCACGGGTGTATACACTCCTTAGAAATGTGAAATCCTTTTTATCCTGTATATTTTTAAAAATAGTGTAGCTTTCAACCATTTTATTATACAGAGCAAGTATGAAGTAATATATTTTTATTTTTATTACAAATTTATAGTTAGTAGGAGACTCAGAGAATAATGGTAAGTTAGATATTTGCTAGACTGCCAATTAGTATAAGTTCTTTAAATATAACATCACTCATTGAAATTCCGGTAATCCTATATCATCCAAATATTGACATGTTCCCAGGCTCGTATGATGTAGTTAAATTATTATGCATATGGATACAGTTACTACTTAGACCCCACATGCTTGCCAACTTGGTCTCTTCCACCTTGCTAGCACATGTGATTATATTGACATAATTTGTTAGTATAGATAATGAAAAATATGACATACTTTTTTCTATGGTTAAGATGAATTTCACTTAACTGCTGGTACAATTTTTTTTTTTAATTTTTTATGCTAGGTATCACGTGGGACATGGAGAGTAAGTTGACAATGAAGTGAATGAGGTTGGATTTTTGGCTATTTTAGATTTTAGTTCCACCCTTCAATACAAAACTTAATTTGTCCTCTTATTTATTCTACCACTTAAAGACGAAAATCTAAACTTGCCTCGCATCAAAACTGAAACCAACCTTACATCCTTACCCTCTCTACCTTTCATTATGATCAACCGTAAAGTTTCTACTAATTTATTTTTTCTATCCAACAGTTAGTCTTAAATTTAAATCTAATGAATTCTACCAAAATTCTATTTTTCTCTCTCTCTCTCTATGATAGATCTATTGTTTTCCTACTAGCTACTATCAAGTCGGTCTCAATTATCAAAACAAAAAAGATTGGCCCAATGTATTTTGATTGAAACAAAGGACTTTCTGATTACTTGCCATTGATTAAGGGCTTGCCTGCTTTTCCGTATGGGCCCCTAATTCACAGGTCCCACAAATATGAAATATGGGTATAACAGAGAGAAAAGCAAAGCCCACGGATGACAAATAAAGGGTATAAAAAGAAATTCTGATTAAAATAGTAAGCAATAACTTTTCACTTAAAAAAATTGAAAAGAAATTATTCTGGATTTCAGTCATTTCAAAAATTAGTTATTGTATTGTTCTGTAGATTGTTGATTGCAAACAAGGATGATTTTAGAGATATGGTTCGCATTTGATTATTATTCTCCGTATTGATGTTCTCGAGTTTAGTTATGCAAATAATGTACAATTAAGTTTTTTAAGATGCAAATCATAGAACCTAGAGCGAGTTTTTTTTTTTAATGTACAACGGTGGTATGATGAAATTTGAATTTATAACTATGGACGAATTACTCAAGCTTCGCTTTGTTAACTCAATCCTTGGAGTTTTATGAAAAGCCAGTACAAACTAGTATGCTAAAATTTACCGTGTAATTTATTTAAATCGTATGAATTTAAAGGTATGTAATATCAAATAGGCGCAATCAGTTTTAAAGGGTTTATTTTACTGTAGTTTTAAAGGACATGGAAGAGAGTTTTTTTATGTTTGAGCATTCTCCTCATTTTTAAAGGAGTTGTTTTAGGAGCTGCGTCTCCTTGTTTAATTTTTTTTTTTTTTTTTTGTAGTTTCTGTCTTCTAGGCTTTTAAAAATGAGTTTTGTAGCATTTTTAATTTTAATCAATAAAAAAATATTTTAAAAAGTATGTGAGATCATATGCTGCTATCATTTTTGTAATTAACTCTTCAAAAAATCATTTTTCTAATTAAGATGCGTGAAAGTTTTTTCTTTTGAAAAATAGTTTCCTTCTAAATATTTTTAGGTATTCTTTTAAAAAACACAACAACAACAACAACATTTTGTTGTTGAAATCGTCACATAATAGAACTAACTATCCCAAGAGTGCATTTCTGACAGTAACTTGTGGGTCACCACATACTGAAAGAAAGAAGAGATGCAGTGTTGATTGAAGGATTTGTATGCAAAAAAAGAAATGGTTTTATTTTAGGATAGATTTTGATTGATGCATGATTTCAGTTTCTTTTTTCTTTTTTCAATGATAATATCATGACTTTACTCCATAGCTAGGAAAAGAAAAACTTTCCACCAAGGCACTAACACCGCGCTGATCATGCCTTTATAAGCAGCTATGATTTCTCTTTCGGGAAAGACGAGCCCAGTCTAGATGGGCCATTCTTTTGTGATTTTATAGAAGCCATCGATTTTATTATTTTTCCCCCCCAAAAATACTATGTACTAACATTTACTAATTAGTGGATGTGATTGTTATCGACCTTTACTATTAGTCAGCATAAAAAAAACCTTTAAAAAAGAATAGAGTTCTCTTAAAATCCTACTTTTTTAAAAAAACGGATTTTTTTTAAGTTTAAGTAAATACATTTAAATTTTTAAATGTATTTTTTCAAAAGAAAAATTTGAGAGAGAATTCTTACGGATATGTTGGAAAACATGAAAGTAGAATGAATGGAAAGAGATGAAAGGACAATAACCAATCTTTCTTTCTCTTGCATTTTCTGGTATCATTTACAATAATGGGAAAATAAAATTTAAAACTCTATATCTCATTTTTGTTTATTAAACCTACAAAATCATTTCATTTTCTACTTTGTCTTACTTTTTTTTCCACCTGTTTTTACCGAGCTAAATATACCATGAATTAGTCAAATGAATTAATGACCCAACGTGACATGCAGCCTATAACAAAAAGGAGGAAGATAAAATAAAAAGTTGAAAGAAAGGACTCTTAATTAGTCAAACGAATTAATGAGCTAACATGACATGTAGCCTATAGTATTAAAGTTAACAGCCCACAGCTCCACAATATATATAGCTAGAGAGGAAGAGAAAGTAAGGTAGAATTAAGATTTACTATTCCTACGATTATTTTTTATCAATGTTGGTTGCTTATTACTATCCCTACGTAACTCTCGTACGTCTCTCAATTATTATTAATGAAACCACACAATATTTAGAGTTAAGACAGGGTAAATCATTAATTAAAGAGACATTTACCAAATCGAATGGGACAAATTCATTAAATTAAAAATTAATACTCCTACGAATATAGTATATGTTATCTCTCATCCTTAATTGAACGACATTAATAATTGATTAATATCAAGTATGGTATATGTGATACTTGCCTGGAGCTCAGTGGTGACAGGGTACTCATCCATGTCGACGTAATTTTTGTTAATGGCAGCCATGATGAGTTTGTCACACTCAGGTTCCATCCACGTCGTCACAAACGACGCCAGGTTCAGCCTCGGATTCCCGTCCAGCATCAGCTCGTCGTGTATGATCTGGTACGCGGCTTCCTTCGGGATCGATTCCTCCGCCATCTTGAACCTGCAACCGCAATTAACGTCAAGATATTTTGACACTTGATAATTGCATCACGATCGCGATCGCGATCCCGATCGCATCAACCGTATTTATTTTTCCGTAATATAAAGGTAATTTAAAAGCATGATAATAGTTAATATCTACCGAAGAAAAAGAGAGATTAATTAAGGAACCTGGGAAGGGAGGTGCGGACATAGCGAGAGGCGAAGGTGGAATGAACAGAGACGTCTGTCTCCGAGGCGGTTTTGGACAGAACCATGACGAACGGTGGCGGCCGGCGAGATTAGATCGAGAGAATAACTGAACTGTGAAGTGATGAGAGGAGTTAGGGTCTTAAATAGAGTGGAGAATGCCATGTGTAATAACTAATAAGGAATTAACGTGTGAGACCTTTTATTTTAATTTTTTAGATACTACAGCATGCGTTACGCTTTCTTTTTATACCAACGGAAACACAGGCCTTCTATATCTATATTTATATTTTGTTATTATGTTTTTATGTCCTGAAATTAACATATATATTATTATATATTAATATATATGTGTTAATTTTATTATTTTTTTAGTTCATTTAGTTTTCTTACTTTTTGTTTTCTTTGATTTATTTATTGACGGCGGCTCGTGTGACTCTAAAAATAATAAGAAAAAAAATTAATTTGAAATTAGTTATTTTTATTATTTTTTCCTGAAAGAGACTTTAAGGGAGACAAATAATTAAAAAAAATGTTGAAGAAGCTGCAGTAAATTGAAAACAATTATTTTTAAAGTAACACATAAGATTTTTTTTATAAAAAAAGGAATTTTAGAATAATTAAGGAACAAAGATATCAATATAAAAGTGGAGACCAAAAACAATTTTTGCCTATTGATATAAATACAAATCCTAGCGGGAATTTTTGCCTTTTCTTTTTTAAAGTTGGGATAAGTTTTCTAAAATTCAACAATTGAATAATAAAATGTAATTAACTTTTTTAGTTGCAGGATATTTTTTATTAAAAATTATTTAAGATTCAATATTTAAAAACTTAACTGTAATAATTTATTTTAAAAAAACTTAGTGCAAGTGTTGTCAGATTAATTATTTTGTTTATCTTACCTGACCAAAAAAAATATTAATAATTACAGATTTTAAAAAAATATATCAGGTGTAAGTTAAGAAGTTGTGGTTGACTGAGATGTAACGTTTAAATAAAATTAAACTGTATTTTAGTAGGCGTTGTTGCATATATATATTGAAGATGCTAAATTAAGAAATGATACATTTAAGTTTTAAAAGATGTTGGTAATTAGAATTTATACTTTTTTACTTTTAATAATTTATATTTAGTGTTTTTTTTAAATAATAATGTTCCACGTTATTTTTGCGTGTATGCTTTTACACAGAACTTTTTTCTCATTTCATTAAACCTGAGGACGAAAATGAAAATGAGATACATACTTTTGAGGATTAGATTTCATTTACTCTTTCTATCTTCTTAATGTCGTGACAAAATTGTAACGGTGTCAATTTTGGACATGAATATTGGCATATTGCGTAATGCACAAGCTTTCTAAACTCTATAAAGAATTGCAGATATTTTTAGCTAAAAATTAAAAAAAAAAAATAGACAATCATATTTTTAGGTCATAACATACGACAAATCTAAGTAAAAAAAGAAAATCAATAGTAATATGCTTGCCAAGGGTTTCAGAATTTAGTTTTAAATTTTCTTCTTCTACTACTTTTTTCTTTTTCAGCATGCAAATGTCGAGACCGCTAAGTTGAACTTGCAAGCGGGAAGGAAGACAAGAATATTCAAAATGTTTTTAAGAAAATAATACGAATGTTAAAGGTGTGTTTGTTGAAGAAGATGTACAAATTATTATAAACTCTTTGATACTATCTTTAATTTTTACAAATATAGATAAAATAAACAATATAGATCGAAGGAAACTTCTTAAACTTTTTTTCTCATTTGTTTATAAAATGTCACTAGAGAATTTGGCAAATATAGAATTATAGATTTTCAATTCGTTAATTTGATTTGTAAAAAATATTTTTTTATTATTTTCTGTTTTATTATAATACTTTCAATTTTTTTTAATTTTATTTCTTAAAAATCTTTAAAATGATGTGATATTTTTATAATTACTAATTAAAAATAAATAAATTATAATTATTTTCAGGTATGACAGTCGTCTCTCCCAATGAAACAAACAAACAAAAACAGAAAAACACAAGTTTGGCATGGACGGCTATGTTAAGATCTTTCTTACTTGATGATACTGTAAAGAAGGAATACTAATGAAGCAAAAGCAACCTACAGTTATGGTTGATGGAGGAATCGTTTATGGTTGACGAAAAAGTGAAAAACCCTAACTAATGAATTTTGTCAGTTGTTTTGATTACTTTAAATTTGACCAATATCAAATAGAATTCAGAACGAACATAACTTTACAAATCACAAATATTATACTGTATTAATTAATGGCAATGGACTTTCACTATTTATTTATTTAGATACGTAGTCATTGGCGTAAAAAAATAAAGATACGTACGTAGTCATTGACTTATTCAAAGAAAGACGATTCAGGTGAATTTTTTTTTTTTTTTTGAAGTTTAATCTAAAGAAGGTATACTAGTATGATACTTTTTTTTTATCAGTATACTAGTATGATATGTTATTGTTAGAATCTTCATATTAGTATGGACAAGCACTTGCCTCTGCTTTTTTTAATCATATTTTAAAGTTAAAATTAATATTTTAAAAATTATTTAATCATTTTATATTTACAATTATTCATTGACTCAACCTATTATCAATTTGTCATTGTTTTAGATTTTGTACAAGACAACGCGATAGCTGTTACGTGCATTAAAACTCGTTATGTTGAATTCTAAAATTATAACAATATAAAATTTTTTATACTATCAAGTATCAACTAATCACACAAATTAATATAACAATCTTAAAATTTATAATTTCTATGATATATATATTTGATTGATGAATAATGTAAAAGTTTTTACATTAATAGTGCATATAAATTAAATTCTAAAATTTATGATATTTGCATACTAAAATATTACACTACTTGACCTATAGGAAAAAAAAAACAATAATCAAGGAAAGTTCAAACAAATGCTACGCTATAACACTCTTTAAAAACTCCACTATTAATTAAAATTTATTATAAGCTATTAAATTTTAGTGGATCTAATTTTCTTATTTAATGACTATATAAATTTTAAACAATAGTAGCCGTTATGTTAGATAAAATATATTAAAGTATGTTACTAGCATTATTAGGAAAAGTGCATTGCAATAACATTTTTTTTTTGTTTTAGCGTCTAAAACATAGTATAGTATGAGAATGATATAACTTTTTGGAGTGCATATATTATGGTTAATCAACATGCGATTCCTTATAGAACTTATTTTTAATATATACGAGAAGTAATCAAATTATATTCGTATAATTTTACTTAATTATTATATTGTTTAATAATTTTATATTAATTTAAAATTATTTGTTATCTCATTCATACATATTAAAATATAAATCATTTAATTATTTTTCTATTATTCAATTCTGATAAAATTTTATATAAGCAATATTGATAATATATATATATATAATTAAACAAGATCAATAAAAAATTATATTTTATATCAAGTCATGAAATGATATAACTTAACCACTTATTACTTTATTCAATAATTTTTACTTGAATAACATTTTTTTAAAATTCAGTGTTCAATTAAAGGTTTATTTCACATGTATCATATATATAAAATTTCATATTAATAAAAAATTATTTATTACCTCATTTATATAAATTAAAATCAACATAATATAATTTTTTTAAAATATATTAAAATATGAATAATTTAACAATCTTGACAGTAATATGTAGATATAATTTTACAATCAAATTGATAAAAAATATTTTTTATAACAATTTATAAAATGATATAATAGTTAAATGATATTGTAATTTGATTTTTCCTCGTATAATACAATTATAAATTTTACAATTGTACTAATAAAAATTACAAATTAATTAATAAAAATAAATAAATGAAAAGGGCATTTTTTTAATCTGTAACTTGCATTACTAAATTGGTATTTTTTTAAATTTTTATTACTTAATCTGTAATGTTTTATGTTTCACATAAAATTTGTATTTTTTTTTTTAAAAAAAAGGGCAGTACTCCCTTCTAGTTGAGGAGAGTTGGTGAACTGTGAAGTGGCCCCTTATTTTTTCGGCAATTTGTAAATTGGAAGCGTCATTCATATACATATCCTCGGGCATTTAGTGCATGCATAAAATGAAAATAAGAGTAAATTGTAACCATATAACCTATACACAATGGTTAAGATTATTTTAATTAATTTTAATCTTAACCATTCTTCTATTTATTTGAGATCCCCTCCTTTTATACTCTGGTTTCTGTCACGATACACTCCCAACTCTTATTCAGGGATAGTATACCGTCAAAATGAACCTTCGCTTGAGACAATTCAATGTTTAAAACAATGCATTAGGACAGACACATAAAAGAAGAAAAACGGAATGCACCAAGAGGCCCAAAGTGTCACAATTGATCTTGCTATGCAAGTAATTCTGTACACTTTTCAACTTCTGCCGCCTAGGGATAACGTCAGTGGCCCCTAATAGAAGGGAGATAATTGATAGTTCAAACTTAAGGTGATATTTATAAATCAAATTATAGGTAAAAGCATTCTCACCTGTAAGGACCGTTAGTAGGATGCGAAGATATTTTAACGTTGACATGAAACTGAAAAAGCTAGCTTTGACAGCAAAATCTGAAATCACAAAAAGCAAAATTAGAGTGAAAAATCATTTTGTAAGCTTTCATGTAAGCTTTAGGGTTAAGGGAACTCACAGAAGTTTGTTCTGAGTATTTTACACGATTCACCTTCCCCATCCAACTTTGGACAGAGACGACCATACACAGCATATTTGGTGTAAGTTAGCAACCTCGTGACCCGTGAGACATCCATCTTTCTAATGATATACCTTAACAGTGCACTAGAATGAAAAAATAAGATATGTTAAGCACATCAAGTAACAAAAATTTTCAGCATCCAATAAAGCAAGCTTGAACTGTGTTTCTTACTCTATACGCATTATAGCAATAAAATCTTGGGGCAGAGACTCCATGAATGAAGATAAGTCCTCAAACAACAGAGATTTCAATTCATGTTTCAAGGTCTCTTTTTCTTCAATTGATATGCCAACGGCATTTTTGCTGCAATGTACGTAAAAAGCTCCATTATAACTTCTTTTATGCAAGAAACAGATAAACAATCAGGTACAAAGAATACATAGACTTGCAATAAAAACAAAAAAAAAAAATCCACTTTGGGCTTCAGTTATTTGATATCCTCCAATATAAACAATTATAAAAACAATCATCACATGGTTTTTTAAGAAATTTCTGATCCTTAGCCTTTTAACGGCCACACAGTAGTACTCCTTGACTACTCAACTACAATATCCCTCAACTATTTACCACTATAAATTCGTTGAACGCAAGAATTGTGTATACAATCCACACTAAAATGAATAAACAGACAGATCACACCAATTGCACTGAGTTGTGCATTACAGTTGTAATTTGTAATCCACCACTAAGTGAAATCCATAGTAAAGAACAACAATTTTCAAATTGAACGAAGTTCAAATTGCAATCTAAAAGCATTTATATGCATCAATAAAAGTCAGGAAGGAACCTTTCAATGGTTGTACCAGTGAAAATGATGGGTAAATATCTGGAATACTTCCCAGCACAAAATCGCTCACCGAGCCGCATTATTTTCATTGAATCCTTGAGAATCAAAGCTTCCCATAATTGACAAAAATCTTTTCTAAATTCTTCATCCAATACCGTGTAGACTGCATGATCTAGAAGAACTGCAAAATAATTCCAATAGGGTGAAAAAGGTCAAGGTTTAATTCTTCCATGTTAAGTTTCAGTTAGAATCCAATTAGAAAAAAAATTATCCAAATACGTACCCAAAGAGAAACCATTACAACCTTCAGGAGAAACTAATATATTACCAGGGTGTGGATCACCATGTATGTAGCCATGTACAAATATCATTTCAGCAAACAGCTCAGTCAATGATTTTGCTACCTTCAGTAACAGTTTTAAAATGAATCAGTTAAGCAAGTTAGCACTTAGCACTACAACAGTTGAACAAAATGAATGAGATTAGAGTTGATATTCATCTGATTAGGGATAGCAATCACCAACCAATTACCAATGCTGCACCACAATAAGAGAGAAATAATCCCACAATAAAGAACATAAAAAACACAATTTACATGAGTTCACCATAGCTGTGACAAGTCAACCTTTTCTGGATCGACCCCAATCTGATTCAGAAAATCCAAGTCATCAATCTGAAATTTAGTAAGCCACCTATTAATAGAATGTGATATACTGAAATCAAAAGCATAGCACAGCTTATATATCAATATTACTACAAGCACACTGCAGTAACATAATATAAAAATGACCATGCAAAACTGACTTTGTCAATTTAATAATCATATAATTCCTCTTTCACAAAGGATTTCTCCAGTCTTGCAAATCTTCCAAATCTCTGAAGGAATCCTTCCACCCTTTTCCCCTATTAATATCTAATTAACCCTTCTAACTTACAGAATAATTAGCCTAACTAACCCTAAACCCCTAACCTTCGCCTCTATCCTAACTCTTGACAATTTGGATGGTAAAGTAAAATCACTTTTAAAGTGTAAGTAGATATATTTTGTGGTTATCACGTCCAAAATCAATTATTGTCGATTGAAATTTTAAGATTTTTCAATTTTCTCAAAATCAATTTTACCCACCACAGAATTGATTTTGAAACATCTAAAAACAATTACCCAAATGCCTTGATTTACTTTGCAACTTGACTTTGGAAGAATGAAATGTGATTCTAGCCTTATCCAAACAGGCTGTAAATTAACAAGAGCATAAGGGAGACAAAATAACCCTCTGATGACTCATGCTTAACAAACTATATAGAAGAAATTTAGACATTTTAGGTAGGGGTGTACACAGGTTGAGTTGGGTCGGTATGGGGAATCCATCATCCACCCCAATTAAAAAATATCAAGTTGGATCAAGTTCTAGTGATTTTGCTGCCAAACTCAACCTGACCCAACCTGATCGAGTTGGATCAATCGGGTCATAAATTTAAAAATTACAAATTTAAGAACAAATTTTTTGAAACAATTTTCTTTAAAATGTACAATATAATTACATAGGATATGTAAATTTGTTGCATAAAAAAATTTTAAATTTTCATTATTTTTATTTTTGTATTTTATGATATTCTTATTATTAATAATAATATTTTTTTTATTATATGACCGGGTTGGGTCGAGACACAGGTTGACAATTCGCAACCCGTCACCCAACCCAGATATTATCGGGTTTATATTGGATCGGATTGAGTCTGTCCAAACACTTTTAAAACTTAGTCCAATATAATTGGGTCGGATTGGATCACAGCTCAACCTAGACACACGTGAACACCCCCTAATTATTAGGGAAGTTGAAGACATAATATAAGGGCTTATTCAGCTAGCTAGGATAGGAGGTTACACCCAAAAGGGACCTAACGTAACTGTTGACAGCTGTGCAACTGTAATGAAGGAAATAGCATTACACTCACACAATGCTATCTTTGATCTGATGCAATGACAAATTTTTCCCAACATAATCATTTACTGACATAATTGATTAATCATCATACCTTGTGTCCTGTATAAAACTGCATGGTTAGGATTTGTCTTGTAGTCAAGTCCTGCATGCATAATTTGATAAGTTATACAAAAAATACTAAATAGAAAATTCATAGGAGGAATAAAAATTATCTCAATTATCATACCCAGAATACATGAGGAATTCTGACCATTTTGCTATTTCTGAAAGTTTTGGCTGCTATCTCGGAATTCCTTGCCTCTTGAACAAAATCTGCAACGTCAGGGTATTATCTCATTCATTCAGTCACCTCAAATTCCTTGGCTGTTTTATCATCCTTGTCTCAAGAATAACTTACAATTACAAATGCTACAATATTTAAAAAAGAAAAATTGATTGTGTTTAGTAGGATAAAACAAAATAAGGAATACCTATCCTTAGGGGGTGTATTGAATTAGAATTTTAAAAGACTATTTTAGCATAAAAAAAACCCTATGGATTTTAAAAGACTTTGTAAGATACCTGGTATGTCAATTTGCAGGAAAAGAAAGAAAGAAAGTCTCATGAAATCTCAAAGGTTTGGATGAGATTGTTTAATTTGAATTTTCTCATTAAAAGTCTTATGAAATCCACGAAAATCCATCCTAAAAAAGAATCCATCGAAATTTGTATACTTTTGAATATCAAAAGACTGTTTTTAAGTTGTAAAAAATCTTAATTGAACACCAACGGACTTTATTGAATTTCTTAAAAAATCCTAATAGTCTTGATTGAATACCATAAGACTTATTTTTATTATTTAAAAAATCTTGATTGAATACCTCAAGAATTTTTTACAAAAAAAAAAAATCTTCTAAAATTCTTTGAAATCCTAATTGAATGCACCCCCTAGTTTAAATACTAACATAAACCAGAGGCTGGAACATGAACATATAGGGCAAATTTATGGGGGGTTCCAAATCTAGAGAATATGGCCATAGTTGATACCTGGTATGCCCTTATGTGAGACATAAATTAAATGTAACAAAAACAATGATGGAATGCATTTTTCATAGAGAAACTAGGCATTCTTACTGACCAAGTTCTGAAGACATGGACTTGGCAAACGCTAATGGTAACCACTCAAGCCTGTATTGAGGGTATAACTACAACCAAAGGAAGCAATATTAAAGTAAAGAAGCAACAACAACTAGAGAATTGATAATATTACTTGCATAAAAATCTAACAGAAAACAAGAAAGAATACAAACAGCACATAGTTCGACCAGAACTTAGACATTAAATTTATGAAAATCTTTTGATTTCAACAAAATTATATATTACTCATGGGTTTTTTCTTCCTTCTTTAATCTTTTTCTCAATAAAGGAATTTACTAAGAAAGGAGAGTACAAAATACGAGCACAGGAATCTTCCAAAAATTAGAAAGGATGCTACAGCGGAAAGAAAGAACAGAGAAAACACATCACCCAAAAAGCATTCCAGTACCTTTGTTATACAACAACAAAAGCCTTATCCCACATTCCAGTACCACAATCCAGTTCTACCTAGGATCCTTTTGCTCAAAATGAGAAAATAGGAGGAATGGGAACACATCTAAAATTAGAAAGGACAAAATACAAGGAACGTGAATTTTCCTAACACTCTATTGGTAGAGGCAAAGAGGGTGGAAGAGGAGCGAAAGAAACAGTACGCGAGACCCACACTTTTACTCTCTAGTTTAATTCAAATCTTTCATCTCTTTTTCTTTCCACTCTACCAAACATATACTAAAATTAGAAAGGTGCCGTATGAAGGAAAAAGAGAAAATATATCATCTCAAAAGAGCAATCCAGTGACTTTGCTGTAAAGGATAAAATTCTGGAATTTTGCTCCCACCAAATAAACCACTCGAGTATCAACGTGACCTAGGACCTTTTTGATAAAACTGAGAAATTTTAACACTGAGAATACAATCCTGAAGGTGTAGTCATGTAATATTAAGCACTTACTTTGTACTATTTGCTATGAAACAACTTTTGGTATTTGGGCAATGCCGAAATAAGGATTGTTGCTAAGTGCATTTAGTAACCTATATAATCAGTGTTTTCAGGCTTTCAGCAAATCTTCACTTATTTGGAAGGTACCAAACAAACAACCCTAATATTAATTAATTTTTCTATCAACAATCAGTTTCCTTTTGGTTCTCAATTGCGTTTTGTTTTATTTCAATCAATTTTGCTATCAACAATTACATAATGACCATCAACCATCATTCCAGACATTTTGAAATATCTAACAATGATATTAATTACAGCATAATTTCATCAATATTTTTCAATAAATAAGAGCCGTCAAGAGTTAGAGCATACCCATGAAATAGTTTTTGATAGGAAATACATTGTTCTTGTATCAAAATTCATTTGCTGCTCTATCCAAGGATATTGTACCTAATTTCCAGTGAAGAAAATGACTTTACAATTCAACAAGTGTTTTTCTAAATGTAGCTTACCTCAATACAGAACACTTAATTAGCAATAAGCATCAAATATTCAAATTCAAGCAATGATACAAGTGTTTACTTAATTATAACAGTAGTATAAATCTTTTAGCATTTTCCAGGTCTGTGTGACATTATGCTATTGCATACGATCAGGGAAATAACAATATCTTCTAATTAGGCATTATTATCCAAAAGAAATATTTCTGTTTACTCAAATACAATCCATGAAAAGTAGCTACATCTGACCCTCTGGCTTGTAAATCATTTATAGTTATACTTAAGTCAAGTTTGGACTCAAATAACTAAATCTTATTTTAATATTGTGCCTGAAAACAACGTCATTCAAGTAGAGATGTAGAATCAACAAACCATATAACTAAATAAACAGATTAGAACTGGCCAAGGAAATATTGTAATGTTAATTTATTTTCAACCTAATGGGATATTTTTCAGATAAAACACAAGATGCTCAGTTCTAATGGGATGCTGTTTACAGAAGAAGCATTTTAGTGATTACGGGTAATAAAAAAAAAAACTACCAGGTGATGCATTGTTAATAAAGCCCAATATCCAAATCATTGGAGTCAATTTCTGAATATATACCACTTTTAACACAAACTACATACTATATCCATGAAATCCATCATTGGTCCAGTCCTTTTATTTTGTGAAGTAAAGAAGGAATATTATATCCTCTTCAAAGCCCAAAAACAAAATCATTTAAATATATTAAATCTTATCCCTGGAGTATTTAGGAAATCACTAACACCACCAGACAAACCTTGATTGCTACTTCATGACCACTTTTCAGCACTGCACGATGAACTTGAGCAATAGATGCAGCAGCTACAGGTTGTTCATCAATTGACAGAAACCTGTAATTCACATAAATACAAATAGTAATGTTAAAACTTAAAAAGAACACTAAAGTGTAAGTTATTAACATATGCAAAAAAGAATAAGTGAACACAGGGATTTAAGGGGTGACAGTGGTATAGCAGCAGTCTCAAAGGCAGGTCCAATTTAAGCTACCACATTAGCTAATGCATTTTCACATTATTCACACATTTAAGTCCAAGTGGCTCTCGCATGAGAAGGCTTATTAGAAAAGACAAAACCTACATGTAGTTCCTTAGGTTCTTTTTTATGTTGTTTTCCAATTAAAATTAGAGTTTTGCCTTGATAATCCGTATAATAAATTATTACATTGAAAGGTCAGCATATGTTTCCAAGATGAAACTCTAATTCTGACTAGAGAACAGTAGTACTAAAAATACGTCAGGAACTGTTGTCCTATCAGCTCAAATTTTGGAGGAGATTTAATTTTTGAAAGATAAATATGATTTTGTAAAATCAAAATTCAGTTTCTAAAGACAACTTACATCTCAGAGAAATCAGGTCCGAGATTATCCTTTAACACTTCCCCAATAACTTTAAAAGGAAGAGGAGCA
This sequence comes from Glycine max, assembly GCF_000004515.6. Taxonomy (NCBI): domain Eukaryota; kingdom Viridiplantae; phylum Streptophyta; class Magnoliopsida; order Fabales; family Fabaceae; genus Glycine; species Glycine max. The sequence continues at coordinate 44,800,878 of NC_016089.4, read as the reverse complement.
ACCTAGATCATCAAGATATTCCAATTAGCAACATAATTAACCAAAAACGAAGTAAAATTGAACTCAAATAGATACAATGAGCTATACCTGATCCTGTAAGGAAGACAAAGTGGACGAGTATTCTTTCGGAAGCACTTTCTGCGCCGAAACGAACTGTCCAGCCTTCACATAAAATCCTTTGTTGGCTTCGCATAGCTTGAGAAACCTCTTGGCAGAGCGTAGATGAACCTAAGAACCAAAACGATGAGTTCAGAATCTCAGCACAGCATAAGATCAAAACTATTATCACTTACAGTTACAGAAACAAGGGATTGAAACAAACGAGAACGATTGTTGAGATGGAGAAAACCTGAGAAATCGTTTGACGGTACTGATCGGAGTCCTTTGGAAGGCCGCGCAACGAGAATTCGTAGTCAACAACCGTGGATGCAACCTGAAAGATAAGAGAGAAGTGAAATCGAACGGTGCGAAGAGTTGAACGAGGGAAAATAAAAAGACGAGAGTGAAAAATGGAAAGAATCAGTACCGTGGAGACGGCACGTGCGGTGCGGATGAGACCGTGGATTTCGCCTCCGATTTTTTCAGGGGAGAGTGCGGGGAGAGGAGAGGGCACGGCGGAGCTGGAAGTTTGTGCGGCGGAGACGGCAGTGGCGGTTAGGAGGAAAAGTGCGGTTGTGCGTTTGGCGGGAAAGTTGAAAGGTTTAGGAGTCATTTGGAGGGATTATCGGTGTTTGGATTTTAGCAACGCAAGGTTTTCGAAACTCGGAGTAGAAGCTATTTCTCTTTTTGCGGAGTTCGGATTACCCAGTTGCAAGATTATAGTGGTTTTCTAAATAAGATAAAATATTTGTAATTTTTACTGCAATTATAATACTGTTTTTTCATATTTAATACTAGTATAATTTTGATTTTTTCTAGTGTATAAGATTTAATTGTTCTAAATATAAAAATGTGAATATGATATGCTTCAAAGATATATAATGTAATACATTTTAAAAGATAGTTGTTAAATAATTAAAGACATCAAAATTGATAATATTAAGCAATATATTTCTTTTTTTTTAAAAGTCGGGGTAAGAAAACAATTTTTCTTCATTTTTAAATCCGATGGAACACTATACTATTAATACTTTGTTAAGTTGATTTTTTTCAATCCAGTGTTAAAGCTGATTTAAGAGAGAGTAGAGATTATAGATTTAAGGGGGAAAAAAGGAATTTTACATTTTGTTTGAGCATTGAGCGGAAAGAAATATTTTCACCTGAGCTTTGGCACTTGAGTTCCATCTATCTGAATAACAAGAGAATAGTAATCCAATTTTCAAATATCGATATTTTTTTATTCACTTAAAAACTAAAAAAAAAGTTAACTTTACTTAATTAAAAAATTAAAAAAGTTATTTGATGCCACTTCATATTTTAATGTTATGCTAATTTAATCTGCAAGTTTTTAACATTTATGCATTTTATTTCAAAAGCTAATATATTTAGTTATTAATGTGTTATAAGAATTATTACAAATCTATCAACATCAATATAAAATAATTCCAATATAAAAGATGTCACCATAAAGATTATTATATAAGAGCATTAAAACTCATTTTAAATAATTACACCTCCAAAAATAATTTAATAACGAAATTTCAAATATTTTCTATATAAATCATTTTTCTAATATTTGTTCCGAACAAAAAATTATTCCAAACATGAACAAAAATTTCGACAATCACATACCCAAACATGAAGAAAAATTTTCTAGAGATTTTATATACTCGTTCATATTTTTTGCGGAATTTTATATAGTTGTTCACTTCTAGTTAGGGGTGGGAATATGCTAGGCCGGCCTACAGGGGCCTACGACCTGGCCTACATAAAGTCTGGTCTGGCCTGACCTATTTAATTAAAAGGCTAGGCTCAGGCTTTTTTAAAAGCCTATTAAATTAAATAGGTCAGGCTTAGGCTTATTAAAAAGCCTTATTTTTAAAAAAAAACTAGCAAATTTCATTCCTATAATTAAGTAAAATTTTAATTACAAGGTGTGAGTTTCTTTATATTTCTCATTATTTTTATTAGTTTTCTTATTTCTGTTAACAGTTCCTTTTTCTATTCCTATTAGGTTTCCTTTACTCTAGAGCAAATAAAAATCATATCCTACATTCTTATACAAAAATCATATCATATCCTATTACGTTCCTATACAAAAATCATATCCTATTACGTTTCTATACAAAAATCATATCCTATCTTATAGTGGATATGGAGGAGCTAATATCCTATTACTATTAATTTTATTGATAGATATTTTATGCACTGGTTCTGTTTAAATAGAATGGAGATGTAGGCTTTATTTTTTTATTGTAATAATTAATATGTTGGTTTGATAGACTTGGATGATAATACCTCAAGTATGAGGTTTTCTTTTGTTTTAGATTATTTTATATCATTTGGTGATTTCTGTTTATATTATTAATATATTTTTAGGACCACCAACTAAAATAACGTTAGATTAAAAATTAAGACAAATTATATATTAAGGCCTTGTTTAGCCTATTAGAGAAGGTGTGTTATCTTTTTTTTTTTGGTAAAAACAACTAGGAATATTAAAGATTTAATGTGAAGAAGATTTCTAAATAGGCTTTTAAATAGGCTACTAGGCCAGGCTAAGCTTTTAAAAAGGTCAGGCCGAACCAAAATAAAAGTCTTTGATAGGCTATAGGCCAGGCTCAGGCCTCAAAAATTAATCGTAGATTAGACTCAGACCTTTTAAAGTCTGGCCTAACCTATTCCCACCCCTACTTCTAGTTAAAATCAAATCGTATTTATTCAAAATTTCAACCACCACATATCCAAATATGCATTAAAATTCTGTGAATTGGATAACACTTGCTATCTTATTGAAATTGGAATAAAAAACATAGACAAAAATTAAATTCCTAAGTTTAAATTTTTCTTAGTAAATTTATCTTTTAATTTTAAAATTAAAACGAGAGATGTTAATTACTACTTAAACATATACCATAAATTACAACATCTACCATAGATACATGATTGCTTAAATGAGTTTTGTATTTTAAATTTGTAAAATTTACAATGTCATAAATTTAAAAATTCTACACAATTTATTTTATTACTAAAATTACTAACACAAATACTTAACTTGAGTCACATTAAATAATACTTATTTAATTTGAAAAGAAAGAATTAAACGATTATTTATATAAACGACAACAATGTATTTTCAAATCATCTTCTCCTATTATAAAAACTTGATAAATAATGTTTAGTTTTAAACTCATGAAAAACCTTCTTGGAGATGCTCTTAATTAGCTCTTAGAAGTTCGATACTTTGCTGGCCATGTGGCCATGCTGTATCTATTATGGATTATGGTGACCCACTAAAGATTCGGAAGGATGTTCACCTTTTCTGTCTGCAGCACGGCATTTGCAGAAAAATAATAAGTCAAAAACATGGAAAAAAATAAATTCAGCAGAAAATCCAATTATAAAAATTGGAAGTTGGAAGGGATCAGTTAGAAAATACAAAGGACAAATCAGTTCACAACCAATATGGAGAAGAAACAGTCAACCCTTGCTCTCCCAACCAACAAACAAATGAAGGAAAAGGGGCTAAGGTAAGGACCAATGCTTCTTTTTCCCTTTCTTATTTCTTCTGAATATAGAGAGCAGCATACGCACGCACGCACGCTCCTTGTTGCTATCGTCTTCTTTTCCGCCTGTCTAATAATGCCAATAACAAAAACAGAAAAACCAAAAAACCCTTTAGTGATGGAATATGACATGAGCCCGGACGTTTTGACTTTTACTTAGTAAAAATATTTATTTTGTAATTAAAAGATATATTTGAAAAAAATAATAATGATGTAAGATAAAGATATACTCAGAAAAAAGGTTAAAAATTGTTCTAGTACTTTTCTCAGAAACTAAAACAATAATAGCTTCTGCAAAACTACAAGATTTTTTCAAGGTTAGTATGTCCATTCACATTCTGCCCTTATCTATCTGTGTCCCACAACAAAAGAATATGTATGACCAGTTTTTATATATTAAAACAAGAAGTGATTTTGATATAAAATAATTGAGATTATTTTTTAAAAACTAAAAAAAAGTTAATTTATATTTGTTTACAATCATAAAAATCTATTGTTTTGAAAAACACATGAAAAATAAAAGAATTTATTCATTTTAAAAAAAGATTCTTTTAAAAAAGGAACTGTAAGCCTGTAATAAATGGTCCATAATCAGTGTTCTAGTGTGTGCTCAAATATAAAGGGAACCAAGAGCAAGTCTACCTTAAATCAAGTCTATGTAGAAAGCTTAGCACTAAGCTCGGCTGCCACGGCATCAATGAATTCCTCTGTGTTCAAATAATGCTCCCTTGAAAGCCTACTTGCAACAATTATATAGTAAGTTAATTAATCATGTCAAGTAGAAAAGCAAATGTATTGGGCAATTCGCAACAATGACAATTTAACGTACTTGGATCCATGAAGAATAAGTGCCAAATCCTTGGTCATCTTCCCAGCCTCTACTACTCCAATGCAAGCTGCCTCTAGTTTTTCAGTGAAATCCAAGAGTTTGGCATTGTCGTCCAGTTTTGCCCTGTCAGCGTAAAGTCATAAATTAGCCATTATCACATAATATTATAAGCTGAGTTTCTAACTTTCTAATACAATGAGTAAAGCTTAGCACTCAACTATGTAAAATACATAGTAATATACCTGTGGGCTAGCCCTCTTGTCCAGGCAAAGATGGATGCTATGCTATTTGTGCTGGTTTCACCTCCCTTCTGATGAACCCTAAAATGACGGGTAACTGTGCCGTGAGCTGCTTCTGCTTCAATAGTCTTTCCATCAGGGCAAACCTGACCCATCAAAGGGGGAATTTATTAAAACTTGATTTATTGAATAAATAACAAATCTGGTTCAATTCATTAAATCATTCACCACAAATAGTAGTAATAAACCCTACCAATACAGATGTCATCAAACCTAGTGATCCAAAACCTGGAAACAGGGTGAATAGGTATTAGTTACACAGGAAAAGAAATCCATGCAAATGAAGTTGCACAAAGAAAGTGATTAATAAATAAGCACATCAGACAAACCTTGAGCTAAGAAATCACTCTGGACATCTCCATCATAGTTTTTGCAAGCCCATACATAACCTCCTTCACTCTTAAGTGCATACGCCACCATATCATCAATGAGCCGATGCTCATACCTTCCAAGTTCATCAGATAAATGTAAACAAATGGTATAGTATAATATAAACATTTTTTCCCTCGAAACAAGGTACTCATCCACTCACCATATACCAGCAGCCTCAAACTTTGATTTCCAGCTTGCCTCATAAACTTCTTGAAATATGTCCTTGAATCTACAACCAATAAATGAATATAATTAAACAGGGATCAATGCAGTAAAAGTTTTTGAAAAAATATTAAATGAATAAGCTAATAATGAATTGTATACCTTCCATCATATTTCTTGAGAATTGTATTTTTGGTGCTAAGATAAAGTGGCCACTTTTTCTCTAAAGCAGTTGCCATAGAAGCCTCGGCAAAAGAACGAATAGACTGCATCACATGCCAAATAATAGATAGAAGTTCAATAACTACCAGAAATCATTTAAATATACCCCTTCAAAATGATGTGAGACAGTGCTGAATCAACCTCATCAGTATTGTACATAGCCAATGAAACACCCCCTTCACCAGTGAAGTTAAAAACCTCGAATTCAGTTTCCTCACCTTGGCCTTCTGGAACTACAGTAGAAGAATTCATAAAAATAATCTTTAGTAACCAAATATATAACAATGAAAACTATATCCCTCTGATAACAGTTGTCTATATCAAGTAAGAGGTATACCAAACACCAGCTTCAGCTTTCCAGCTCCTTTAATTACAGTGTCAGTAGCCCGATATTGATCACCAAACGCATGCCTTCCAATACATATTGCCTTTGTCCAACCTGATAATGTTGAGATATTTAGACACCTCCATTCATCAAGAAGTAATCAAAAAGAAATTTACAACTTTAGTACCAGGAACAAGGCGGGGAATGTTTTTGCAAAGAATTGGTTCTCTGAAGACAGTTCCTGAAAAATTTGCAAACAAACAACCAATAAAAAAACTATATATATTGTTATCATCTACCACATATTTGCTACCATTGAGTGGCCAGAATATATAAATTCACTAGTATTTAATACTTAACACAACAATCAACAGAAGTAAGTTGAGTTACCATTCAAAATGTTCCTAATAGTCCCATTTGGACTCTTCCACATTGACTTCAGGCCAAACTCCTTCACACGAGCTTCATCTGTCAATCATAACACTAGTATAAGCTCCAACATCTACTACCAAGTGGAACATTATCATGCAGCAATTCAATCATTACAACTCTTGATCAAGCAATACATCTTGTATTCCAAATTTATCAAATGTATATTTATGCACACAAACACAGAACAAAGGTAAGAACTAAAACAATATGTCCCAATCTGACTACCAAACCTGGAGTGATAGTTGCACACTTGATTGCTACATTGTACCTACAAGCAGTAGTACGGTACAACCATTAGATTAACAAGGATAATAAGAGCACAAGAATGAAAAGCATTTAACCCCTTCAAATTCAACATTGTATGACATGGAAAATAAATAAAATTAAAATATTTTTTCTACTATATATCACTTGCTATATAACTATAATACACAATTTTTTTTAATTCCAAAAAAAAATCACAAATTCTGTCTGCTCCACATATACTGAACCCTAGAATATTAAAAAAATATAGTTAAATAAACATAAACATCAAGGACTTAAAAACATTTCCTTTTGGGGGAGGGGGTGTTAGAGGAAGGTATACAAATAACATACTTGAGAGTTGCTTCTGCACTTTCAATTGTAACTTTATCATCGGTCTCATCACGGTAAGGAAGGCCTAAGTCATAATACTTGATGTCCAACTCCAAGAAGGGCAAAATGAGCTATCCCAAAACAGAATGAAAGAAAGATATATATTATAGGCACTTTTCACAAGAAAATAAAAAAGTGATGATTGCATTAACAGCAACATGATGATAAATCACCTTGTCCTTGATTGACTTCCAGATAACCCTAGTCATTTCATCTCCTGCAATGCAGTATCCACGAACAAACAATGTAACGAGCAAGATAAAGATTGTCCCAACAGATAAACACAAACACCATAGAAATTAATACAACACAAATTGAAAATTCTAGGTTACTGTTGAAAGTGTATTGTATTTTCATTTTTTATGTTTACCTCTGCCTTTGTTGTTTGAAATATTACATCTTCCTCCCTTAATTTATTTACTATTCAAACAATTCAACAACTTTTTTCCAAAACACTAGCCCAGAGTCACAAATATAAAAAGAAAAAAAAAACATATTTTTCTTGTTCTCAAATATAAGAAAATTTCAACTAACCTTACCTTATCTAATGCTACTATCTCTAAAATACCCTTCATTTAAATGAGGTGTTGGTTTCAATTACTATCTCTAAAATACTCTTCATTTAAATGAGATGTTAGTTTCAATGTTTCTTATCCTTGATACAAAGTTTCAATGAAGGGTAAGTTGAGGAAAAAAATATTTGTTTTATTAAAATTGATGCAATTAAATATGATTAACTAATTTTCATAATTAATATGTTTTTTTTTCTTATATTTCAGACCAGAGACCAGAGGAAATACACATTCCCTTACTTAAAAGTAGGGAATCATGCACAAAATCCCCTTAAAAATAACAACAGAGAAATGGAGGTAGATGCAACTTTGTAAAATGCTAATGGAAGTTACTGTGATTATTTTCACTTTAATTTATGAGTATAAAACACAAGACTTCATAAATTCATACACAAAACACCAACAACACAAACCAGAAACAGCTGTCATCCCATCTACTTTTTCAAAAAAAACAAAAAACAATTCCCTCGAGTATTCGATACTTCAGTGAATCCAATGATAACGCGCTTGCATGGAACAAAACACTATAGAACCTTTTTTTTTTTCCTATTTTCCACGAGCTTATTTTATTTCTTTCACTAAAAAAATCATGTCACATTCTTAATATTAAAAAAAAAAACAAAAAACAAAACAGAACTGATCTCCATCAAAAGCTACACTTACAAGAGAACGGATCAAATCTCGGCAATAATGATAATAAAAACAATATGATTCGATAAAATGATTTTGTATAGTAATATTAAATTAAATATCTAAATAATAAGAGTGGAGGAAAAAAAAGTGATTCATTACGTCGTAACCTTTCCAATAAATGAGAGAACGAAACAGAGTGGTCCACAAGAAAGAAAAAACAAATATCGCAGCAAAATATCAAAAAATATCTAATAGGAGCAAATCAGAGGGGGCAAATCAGAGGGAGCACGTCGACACGACGAGACACACCGCGCGAAAAAGAAGGAAAGAAAACTAATAATCATGAAGAGAAGAAATGGATGAAACGTCAAAAAGTAATAATGAAGAAATGAATGAAAAGAAAAACGAGAGAAGTGGAGTGAATAGATGAGATCGGGAAGAGAAGAAACGGACCGTCCATCTCGACGATGGGGTTGACGACCTTGATCTTCTGGAACGCTGCCATGGCTGGCTGAGGTTTCTGATCTGAGACTGAGAGGAAGAGAAGGTTAGGTGAGAAATGATGAATGAGAAGCGAAGACCAGTGTGAGTCGCTGCTCTGCTATTGCCGCACTATGAATAATCGTACAAGACTATTATAAGTAATGATTTCCGCAGCCTCACCTAATTATCAACTTTTATTATTTTTTTATTTTATATCCATCTATATGCTTTTATTTGCCCTCCTAATGCATTTCAATTACTTCTTTGCCCCCACATCACTTGTACCAGTACATTTAACACTATGATGATCTTATTTACGTATAAATATTTATTTTGGTTTTAAGTGTAAAAGTGAGATAAATTAATTTTTTAAAAAATAAATAATTTAATTTAATTATTTTTTTAAATGAGTAAAGAGTATGATAAATTAATTTTATTTTTAAATTTGTCAAATTATTTTATTATTTAATTATAATATTTAAGAATTAACTTAATAATAAGTTATATTTTTAAAAATTAATTGACATTAATTTACAAAATTTATATACTAATTTATTATTAAATTATATGTAAACTCAATTTGTCGTATTTTTGCATTTTTGTGCATTTTAAAATATCAAAATGAATATTTGTCTTTTAATTCTAGTACTTTTTAAAATTTTATCGTAAAAGATTAATATAAGACTACAAAACGAAAAGGTGGGTTTTACATTTCTTTTTAAAGAGTAATATAATAAAAAGTAGAAACTTAATGTGATGGTACCTTTAAATTTTAGAATAAAAATTAAATGTTGAATTTAATATTTGTTTTACTTTTTGTTTGAAGAAAAAAAACCATTAAAATAGGTCGTTGTTGAGGAAATGTACTTGAAAGAATAAAGTATAATAATAGTAGTAATAACCATCATTCATTAGAGAATTAATTATTGATATTATAATTAACTTTAATTCATTATATACAAATATGATTTTATCATAGTTTCTAAATGATTATGAAATTAACAATTATAAGTATACTTTATTTCCTAAAGTCTACACGTTTCCTTTCGTTTAAAGGAACCAAATATTTAAAATAAATATATTGTAAAAAGAAGATGGTAGATTGCAAATTAGAATTTTATACCACTTTCTCATAAGCCTCATAATTATAATTAAGATTGAAAATCTCTTAAGATTTTTTTTTTAATATTATATTTCATTTTTACATCTTAAATAATTTTTTATATATCTCACTTAGATCTATTTTTAATTTTTTTTTCCTTCCCAACCCAAAGTGACACTTCCTTCACTCTACATTTTTCTTTTTCTTCTTCCATGGTGCACTTCATTTTTCTTTCTTTTCCTTCTCCTCCTTCTCTCCTGACTTTTCTTCTTCTCCTCCCCTCCACCTTATTCTTTCTTCTCCTTCCTCCCTCCCCTCCGTGGTGACGGCCTCCCCCCCCCCCCCCTCTCTCTCTCTCTCCTCATACGATGTTTCTTTCTTTCTTCTTCCTCCACCACGGCCTCCTTCCTTATCGTTGCGGCCTTCTTCTTTTTCATTTCCCTCAGCCACGACTACGACCTCCTTACCCCTTCCCCTCCGCCGTGGCTACGGCCTCCTTCCCCTTCCCCCTCCCTTTCTCCCTCGTGTGACCTCCCCTCTCCTCCCTCCCTCTCTCGCGACGCCCAACGTCTAGTTAACAAAAGGTATATTTTTTTTCCTTCAGCTTCTATTCTTCCATTTTTTATTTTTTTTCCTTCTTCAATTGTTTTTTGTTGTCCCCGCGGGTTGATTGTTGCTTCTGTGGTTGTGGTTCTGTTTGCAAATTTTTTTTAACATTATGCATAAATCTTTGAGGTTTTTCTACAATAACTCATTTTTCATCTTAGAGATTTTGCATTATTTTTATTACAAAATCTCTGTAAAATCATATCTTAAGCACAAGATTCTTGTACAAGATCTTGCATTAAAGATGTTCTAAGCATAGTCAATGTCATTTAATCAAAAAACATTTTTGGTAAATTTTTTTGTTACTATCTTATTAATATAAAATATCTGTTAACTTTTCTAATGATTAATTTTTTTCAGAATATAATTGAGCATCTAATGAGATATTTTTTTAAATCACGTTTTGCCCATATGAGAACATTGAAAAATTATGTTGAAAGACAAAAATATTGGAGATGCATACAAAATATGGAAATACATTATTTTGTAAGCACCAACTTTTTTTTTTAGTTTTAACATATTTTATTTAATATTTTCAAAGATGGGCAAGTTTGTAGGATGGAGAGAGAAAGCAGAAATCTGCTTCAACACCGTTAATAATTTCAAGATATTTCTTGTAAAGTGGATCAAGAATTGTGCCATATTGTTCAAGATCACCAAACACAAGGCTCAGAATGCATCCGAGACTCATAATGCACCAAGTGTGATTTATTAATATATCTCTCTATATTAATATTTTGTAACCTTGGATTTAGGCACTTGACCTTCGATAATGTAAATGTTGGAATGAGTTTTGAATCCACTGCTCACTCCAGTAAAATGAAGTAACTCGTCGGTGAATTTTTTTGAAATCGTCCATCAAATCCACGAACAAATACACCATCGGTAGGAAACACAGACCAAATAGAGAAGCGATAAAACTGAGGAGATGCATCCCATAATGATTGCGAAGGTCGCCATCTGAAATAAATAAATATGATTAGCTTTCCTATCTGAATGACGACTTAACCCTAAAACAAAACAGTTTCAAATATAGTTTGATAAATAGCTGTTTAAAATTGAAAGTTTTTCATTTAATAAATAGCGACCAACAAATATACCACCGTCGCACGGTATATATGTCTCCTTCACGTTTCTCCTTTGCGCTTCTCCTCCATGTGTCTCCTCCAGGTGGTGCAAGGCATGTCCTCCTCCACAGTGGTGATAGGTAAGCCCCTCCCTGCTTTTTTTATCCTCCACGTTTCTGTTTGCATCTTGCAGGGGGCACACATAGCCCTCATGTTTTAAAAATGATACACATTTAATCCCTGAGGTTGTAAAAGCACATGCAACCCCTGTCTTTTATAAATAATACACGTACACCATCTTTATTTTACAAAAATTACACTCGATATCCATCTTACTTTTCACTTGCCAAAATGTAAGAGAAATGCACCATAACAGTTGAACATCATAAAAAACAAAAAATAAATGTGAACACAGGTTCCTAAAGATTTAGCAATAGTATGTCAAAGATAAAAGTTTTAAACAAAGGGAGAAGATAATAATAATTTTGAAATTAAAATTTTAATAAAAGTCACATGCCTACGATGTGATCTAAAAAATAAATAGATTTAATATCCTTGATGACAAGTGTAACAGATCACAAAAGTTTCGAGATTTTGTGTAGTGTAAACAAAAAAGAAAGAAATATATATGTAAATAGTGAACACCTTAAGAGAGATTTTTGTAATTTGCTCATAAGTATGATATAACATCTCAATTCTTAAACATATGTAATTATTTCTATGTCACTACATTTTAATATAAACATTTTTCTTTAATTTATATAAATCTTTTTCTCTTAGTAATGTATTAATAAAAAGATGAGTACATGAAATATATTAAGGAAGAGAAATATTAAACATGCAAGTATTTAACTGCCATAAACCATTAAATTAAGGTAGAAAAAGTAACATCTGGATATAGTTTACCTACTAAATTAGATTTAAAAAAATCTTGGTTCATAAGATAAAAAAATGTTGGTTCGCCCTCTTTAAGATTCAATCACAGTTTACCTACTAAATTAGAAAAATAAACGTTGGTTTTCTAATATTAAATTGAAAAGAGAATTTTCCCAATTATGTCAGAACTTTCAAAATAAATGTTTAATATTTAACTTTCATATAGAAAGTTTTCCCTAATTAAATTATCATAACAACCGAATAAAATATTTACAAAAATATGAAAAAAATATATATTTATTTTACAACAAGATAGAAAGAGAAATTTTAAAATGCGAGTTTTGGTGTTTTATTTTTATATTTAAGGTTATGTTTTGTGGTTACTAAGAAATGTGCATATGAGAGAAATAATTAGATCCGAGATCGAAAATGAAGAAATAAATAATTAGATCTGAGATTTGAAAAACAACAAGAATTACCATCAGATTTGAAAATGAATCCGACACAGGTTGTCTAGTTTCATACCAGGAACGAATGGTTCAATGACGATGACAACCATTCAAGCTGCAATGGAAGATTTTGTGGTGCTGACAGCGGGAAGGTGTTGGGGAGGGAGGGGTGGTTGGAGCTGGGAAATGAGAAGTCCTGACGATAGAGAAAAAAATAAAAAAAAAATATTTTTAATTTTATATTATGTAGACAATTCCTCCGTAATCCATACTTATAATAACTGTGATTTTAATCCTAATATATCTAAAAAAATTCTTACCCACGGTGCGTAATGAGTTTAAGTTACGCACCATGGCTTTCGAGGTTAAAGAAGTATTAACAAGTGAAATCTTAACGTATGGAGAAAAATAAACTTAACTATAAGTTTAGTTCTCATGTTTTAGTTTAAGTGTAATTTTAAATCCTTTGATTTTAATTATATCACTTCTTAGTACTTGTGGTAATGAAAAAAAATGTGATTATACAAAATGACATAATGGGGAAGAACTCATGTCTCTGTCTCTCTTGTTCTAAATCGAATCAGAAGACAAACAAAAAGGGACTTATTTTCTTTGCCCATCAAACTTGGGAGTAGTAATAATTGGAAAAAACATGAGACCATAAAGATAGTATACAGTCTGATACTTCTAAACTCAGCGGGCTTCCTCACAGGAGGTCCTCTGGGCCATTAATTTCCTGCGTATGACAATTAAACCTCTAGGCTTAGAAATTGGAATGACAACCTCATGCTGACAAACAAAATCCATATTTAATTCGATACCTTATCCGAAATGACAGCACCATCGGGAACTTCCAGCTTAACACCAGGATTGGCCACGATACTGATTTTTCCCTAATAAGGAACCAACCAGAAAACAACGTCAAAAAAACAAATAATTTAGCTAAAAGACTATTTTGGTCCCTCTTATTTTTTAGTTTCGGTTTGGTCCAGTAAGTTTAAAATAATTCAGGATCATTTTCTTTGTAGGGACCAACACAAATAATTAAAAAAATATAGGGTTTAGTAACCAAAACCAAATAAGAAAAAGAGAAATGTGACTAACGCTTCCTTTTAGAGACTCCCGTGTGATTGGTTGAAATTTATTAAAAATCATCAATTTTGATGGGTCCTATATATCAGTTAATGATTCTATATCCTGATTTAAGTTGTGAAACATGCCAAAATTGATATTTTTAATAAATTTCAACCAATCACATAAAGCATCAGAAGAAAAGTGTCATAGAAATAGAAACTGTTGCTAGCACCCTTCTAAGAAAAATCATAGGAACTAAAACCAACACTGAACATCCAAAACAGTGGAAACTATAGGAACTAAAATTAATTTTTTAAACCATAAAATGTTTACCTAATTTTCTTGGTGACATTCCAATTTACTAGAAAACATTAGAAGATTTGTAAACTTCAGAAGTTTTTGTATGTGGTTTCAAGATTTTAAATTCATGCAATTGAACATTAGGAAAACAATTTTGAGCTTCACTAGTAATAAAAGGCACAAAATTTAGATGCAGTTCTTTAGATACTGTTGGCATTATTCTTCAATCAAAATTGGAGTTTTACTTTGGTAATTTGCAAAATAAATGTCAACATTTGCTCTCGAGATAAAAACTCCTTTGATTGGAGAAAAATATCAAACAGCACGTAAAGTACTGTATCTAAGCTTTATTCTCATAAATACAACTTCAGCATTAATCATAACGGAAAACAATTCTCTCATCATAAAGCAACCAAATTATATTGAGGGCAGAAATTTAAGATAAGTTTAGAAATGAACAGCTCTAAAACTCTTGAGTTTAATATTTAAATTATTAATGTCAGTTTCACACTTAACATGAAACACAATGTTAAAGAACAGAACAGAAGCTAATGATTAAATCCAATACCTTGAGGATAACACCAGCTCCAAACCATACATTGCCAGCCACTTTTAGACTGTCAAGCTCAACAATACTGGGAATTGACTTGAAGCGGCCCAAGAAGTTGCTAACCTGTGAAGGAGACTAAGAAAATGAGAATCATGGTTACTCTCTAACACAAAGTAATAAGTAATATCAATTTTAACCTTCTTAAATTCTGGCCCAAGTTCAATAGAAGGGTTTTCAGGATTTGCCCTAGCTTTGTTCCGAATGACAAATCCATCTTCCAAAGTGTAGAGGTCAGACTGAAAAACAGGACAACGAACTATGTCAGATAAAAGACTCAAATTTCCAAGCAAGATTCCATGCCTAATATCAGAAAAGTTTATAACCTGGACAAGAAGCAAATCTGAAGTTGCCTTCACAGGAAGGAATCGTGATCGAGGAACATTAATCCCAATAGCCTTGTCAAAGAACTGTTAGAAATGATGTGATGTGAATATATTAGCACTAGAAGAAACTTACAGTAAAGAACACTTCACTAATATGTTAATAAACATTAAGTACCCTTATTGCAGCACCAGCTGCAGTTTCCAGCTGAAGAACTTTTATTCCATCAACTTCCTACAAATCCACAAATTTTGTCAGCAATTTCCCAACCAAATATCAATTGTCAAACAACTAGCCCACAATAGAGCATCCTAGAGAATTAAAGATAGGCTATCACTTGAAAAATAACCAATTTGAACCTTTGGATTGGGAATAATTTCCATCTTAAGAGCATCAGCTTCAACAAGCCTTTTAACTGCATTTAAGTTCACCCACCTGTAGATTAATCGTCAAACACCTACGTATGAGCATATAATCTAAAACAATAAGGGCACTAACTAGCAAAACTTACAAATTATTTGTGTTGAAAATTTTGAACTTCTCTATTGACTTGAACTCATTGACCTGCATTGAAGACGGCATTACATTTTTTTGATACGGACAGCATTACATTTGAATGCATAGAAGACAGCATTATCATTATTTATATACAATAACTAAATAATTTATTTTTAAAAAAATTCTATGCTGGGGAGAGGGAGATGATCCAAGAATAAGAGACAAATTTAGCGGCTTACATGTTCATCTGGGACTTGTGCAATTTCCAAAAGCTGCATTGAAGAATCAAAGATAAATGTCACTCAATAGCAACGTTCTTGAGATTTCAATTGATTTTTATTTTCTCATTAAACCAAAAAGAGGAAGAGAACATGATAATTGTTGAACTCTGGATGGATTTTTTTATTTCTTTGAGATAAATTACAGAAAGAATATATTACACAGAAGCAAAGTTTACAGAGACTTGAAAAGTTTTCTATAACTAGAGTCTAAAATAATCAGATAAAGCTAGGTTGTAAAGAAATGAAATCAGCTAGATTACATGCCTGAACCCTTCCTTCGTAAGAAATCAAAGTGCCACCCTTTACATCAGCCAATGTTTTGGGAGTCACCTGCAAAATAGACAAAAAAAAAACATTAAAAAGATGTGCAGTCTGAAAATAGAAGTTACACAATAACAACCATCTTTCCTTACCTCCATACAGTATTCATTCTTGTTCTGGATCAAATGATTTAAGATTTCTACATCAATGAGTCAAGTACACTGATGGCACTAAAGAAAGACACTGTTTTTATGTAATAATAAGTAATGTGGCCAAAGCTCATTACAAACAAAACAGAAAGAACCAATGAAACTTAAATAAGGATACTCAAGTCAACTATAGCTCCCAAGTTATCTGAATTGGCAACAAATACATACTCTTTACCCTGTAAGAACAAAAGGAAAATAAAAATATAGTGATGATAATGATTATGAAAAATAAATAAATAAATACATTCCAACTAAAAACAAGTTGAGCTCTAGGATCAACCTGTGACAATAGTGCATCAAGTTTGCCACTGTTCAATAATGATGGAAAGACATCTCCATGGCCAGGAGGGTACCTATGCATAGGAATTACTCATAAGCCAAGCTTATACTCTATTAGCTGATATGCTCAATGTTGGTTTCCTATCTTGAACACATTCCATTCAAAAAACCGCCATAAAGCATAGGTATCACTTCCAACATAACAAGATACAATATTACTTGGGTCTAAGACATATTAACATGATTACTTTTAAATTTTAAATGACATACAGCATATATTGAACTGTGACTAATTGTATCCTACTATATGTAAGTCGGGTTTACCCTAGCTGATAGAGCCCAACTCATAGAAACAGATTTAGTTTAGGATTCTGTTATCAATCTTCTCTTTAGGATTTATCTTTTATTTTTATCTTTTAGGGAGTTGGTTGAGGGAGAGGTTAATAAATATATGACAGAATGTTAGTGAGGAAGACCTTTTGGTGAATTTCTGTTGAATTTATATTTTAATAATAAAACTCAGCCATTCTTGGTATCCCATCACTAGCAGACCTCACACTCATGGCAAGTGTGAAAATTCTGGCCCAAAAAGTTTGAGGAATCACAAAAACAGCCTTTACAAAGTCTCCAGAATTCCTCCGAGCATTAAAAGTCAATTACATCCAGACCAATTATCTTCAAGATGGCTGATATATGGGGTTTAAGTGCTGGACACAAGTGATGCAAACCAGAAACAATAAACTCAGTTGGATGAACCTCAAATGGTGCATAAATTGCTAATGAGGAGAGTTCAGTGCCAATAATGTGTTAATTATCCAAAAGGTAGAGGAATAAAGAGGATCTGAGGATATTTCTATATATTAATTGTTGAGATGAAGCTTAGATGACTCCCTAGAATTTAGCCAACAAGATAAAAATTTAAAGGGGATACATAAGTTACTTAAAAAAACATTGACTTATGGGATAAACCTTTGAGTATATAGTTTTCAATTAATAGTATTAAACCTTATTCTTCTTCTTGGTACCAAAGGTATATCAATTTATCCTAAGGTTTCTGCTATCAGCTATGCCTCTTTTAAAAAAGAGAAGCTTTATAATAGTTAGTTATTTTCATAATAAATCAACTCTTTTGACACTTGGAGACAAAAATGATACAGGTGGGGGGCACAGAACATAGGCAAGCAATCCATCAAAATATGAACAGTGAACAATGCTGCATTAAGCCGCATATTTGAAAAAAAGAATATAGTTGCAGTGACAACCAGAGCACTGAGCAAATATTAAGTACAAATCCATAAATAGGACATGTGATTGGTCAAGAGATATGGAAAAAATAACCATCGAAGAAGTTTGCATGTCATCAATGACACTCCAATGCATATAGACCAGGTACTCTAAACTATGTTAGGCACTCTACATATAAAATTTATTTGCTTGAATATTTTCATAGCTTAGATTTTACATCTAAATTATCCATGTAGGCATGTACTATTTATCAGTGCTAATTCAGAAAAGATAGAAGATAGACATAAATCTCGTGACATCAGAACAATAATATAGTCGAGTATAAAAATACAAAGATGAAGTCATACCATCCATCCTTGTCAGTATGCCCTTTGGAAGGCAATGGCAAAAAGTCCTCAGCAACCAATCGAGGATACTGGCTCTGCATAAATTAGTATAATGCAACAAAATATCAAAACAAAAGATTAAATTTTGAAGTCCAGAAAATACATAATATAGTAGAACAAGAAATCAGAGTTACAGACCTGGTTAAAAGTATGAATCTCAATATTGGAGTTTTGGTATTTTTCAACAATCTACATAGAGTGAAATTGTTAGTTTACAAGCAAATTCAGATTATAATTCTACTCAGCAAAGTGGATAAAAAATAAAGGAAAGTACCTTTTGAGTGTCATCATGAGTGTTGAATGAATTCATCAAAAGCAAAGGAACATTGCTTCCATATTTGGAATTGAGATTCTACATAATGAGTGTTGAATGAATTTATCAGTGAAAAGTCCATATAAGCAGGGGAAACATAAAAACCAAGCAAAAGAAGGACAGTCGAGATTAACCTCAATCTGGATCACAATTAAATCTAGAAATGTCAACCCATCACGAACTTCAATTACAGATCTGCATTTCATTCACATGCCAATTAAGAACTAAATACAGATACAGCTCGCCAAAAAAATGGCGATTTAAGAAAATAACCCTTCAGGAAACTTTTATCCCGGCACAGACAGTCAAATTACTCTTCATATTCAATTAAGTTGAAAAGTACTTTACAAATTTATTTTTCTTTTGTAAAAGGAGGCACACAGATTTGCTTTCAAACAAAATACAATACACATTCACCAAAAGAAAAAAAAAAAAAAAGCAAAATGCAATACAGTACACACACCTACTACATCTGCATTGACCGTATATATAATATATCTTTCCGATCATAATAAATTTTGAAAAACTGAAGATTAAAAATACAAAAAAAATCATATATATGATCTCAATCTTAAATCTCGATTTAAATTTCCTGTTATCTAAAACAAAGAATAACATCTCCAATTAGGCATATAGGCATAGACATACTTAGGACCAGTGCAACCCATAGTTGTGCCCAAGCCTCCATTTAGCTTCAACACCACAAGCTTGTCCAATAGATTCTTCACGTCCGAAGAACCTGCACCGATTTCGTTCATATAACAACACCTAACACTATTTACAACATCAATTCGACGAAAGCAAACAACAAAACGCGACGATTCGTTACCATCAGGAGTTGGCGCCAAAGTGTCGTAAGGCACAACCACTTCGTCCGTAGGCGTCTGGATCTTGCTCCATTCCACATGCTGCGCTTCGCCACTGCAACACATTCAAAACAACAGAGCTACTTCAGAAATACAGAATAACTAAAAGACGAGATTCGCTGAGATAAACAACAATCACGAATGTAGAAGAGGTTGTTCCGTCTCTCGGTGAATGATTGATTGATTGACCTGAGATAGCGGCTGACGAGGCTGATGAATCCGTTCTTCTCACTCTCACTGCACGAAAAAAAAAACACGAATCAGGTTCCGATCTCGCGAAAACGGAAACGAAAATGGAAGAGAACGAAGGAAAAAGGAGAGTGAAGGATTGGAATTGAGAGAATGCGAGACCTGATTTCGTTCAATCCGGCGACGGCGGATTTGAGAGCGGAGAGCTTCTCGGTGGCGGTGGTCATTGCGGTGGAAGATTCGAGAGAAGAAGAAGGTTACGTTGTGTTGAGTGGAGAGAAGAGAAGAGAAGAGAGGGTGTGGTGGTGGATTTAGAAATTGACACGAGAACAAAAACGTCAGTGTAGTTAGTTTCTGGACAGAATAATGAGAATATGTAGATATCAGGGGACCCTGCTCTGATCTGATGCCTCTCGCCCAATCGGAAAAGGATGAGTGGCGCGTCTTTCACGCAACCGGTATGTAAGGTAAGAAATTTTGTGCTGTGATGTGTAAGCCCCTTGTTTCTGTGACCATCTTCTTCCCCAATAATACATTTTGAATTTCTGGACTGTTTTTTATCACATAATGTATAAAAAAAAATTATCATTTTTACTCTGATGGAATCTAATTTAGATTCTTAAACTAGTCATTTAGCCATGCGTTTTTTGTGTTATTTTCTTTCTCTTCTCAAATTCTCATTTTGTCCTTAAAAAACATGTTAACAAATGATAATATAAGATAGCTGAAGACATATAATTGGACCGATAATTTATTTATTGAAAAAATAAATAAAAATAGCTTATAAACTTTGATAATTTTATCTTATTCAACTATAATTTAATTAATAAATAAGATGAGCACAAATTATATTGTTATTTAATTATAAATTTATTATTTTTTATAAGCTATAATGGAAAAAATTTTGTGATTAATGATAACAAAACTTTAGCAAATAAAATAAAAAGTGAGAGACTAATAACAATACTAATATCACATAAATGTCATGAGTTATCTTCTCTGAACATTCAAGAGGGTTCATGTACTACTTTTTTTCATGTATGTCAATTGTAAGTCTGACCAACAAAAATTTTAGCCATTCATGAAAGTGCAATGTTTGTCATTGAAGTTTAAACTTTAAAGTTTAAATGCTTGTTCGGTTGTACTATTGTGTTTCAAAGTAAAATATCCTCTTAGAATAATATTTATTGTATAACTATATATACTTCAAAAGATTTAATCTAACAGTGGATTAAAATACCTTAAAAATAGTTACTAATTGATTAATAATACAAAATCTTTGAAAAGAAATCAAACTTTTGAATAAATTTTGTATAAAATTTCTTATTATATTTAAATTATTTTATCCATGGATTATTTTTGTCATAAGCTTTGTCAAGTTTCTTCATAATATTAACACTCTCTCACACTCCTATCTATGTTATATAAAATTTTGATGTTATGTATTAGTTTTAAAATTCATTTGAGAATAGTGTTTTGCTTACTGACTAATTGTTAAATAT
Source organism: Glycine max (assembly GCF_000004515.6). Taxonomy (NCBI): domain Eukaryota; kingdom Viridiplantae; phylum Streptophyta; class Magnoliopsida; order Fabales; family Fabaceae; genus Glycine; species Glycine max. The sequence continues at coordinate 44,779,814 of NC_016089.4, read as the reverse complement.
TAAATTAGTCTACCTAATTATAGAATTTATTTATGCGTATATAGAATGGATGTATAGCCATGGTTACCATTGGTAAACATGGTTCTCAGTGTAGATCTATGAAACATTCATTCATAGCAGTACCTATTCTTTTGCATTTCATAATATACTACTTTATATTAAAATGAATACTTTATATAAAAAAAAGCATCTTAAATGTTTGTTGAAATTGAAATTAAGCATAAACGACCGAAAAGTTGTTCAGATGCGGCAAAGTATGAAACACAAATAGTGTCTCCTACAGCTAGTGGCTCAATTGCAACACAACACTTGGGCCATGATCGTCATATTTTGGTCAATAAACATAACAATGTCTGATTAAATGAATGAAGTTCTACAGTACACACATATGTGTGATAATCTAGGGGTGGCATGAAGTGAAGATTGAATATCCAATCTTTATGGGTGGCAGCATAAGTGACGGTGATAGCTTCTTGAATGTTCAACTCTTTTCTAAATTGCTTCAATCCATAGCGAAGAAGTATTTGTTGTGGTCTTTTCTAAGTTTTATAGGATAACTGCATCCATTATCTGGGAATACTTACTCTGTTGGTATGGAATGCAGCTACAAATTGACATGTGATTGTTCCCATTAACTTAGGTGGGACCTGTACGACAATAATGTATGATAGTAAGTAAAGAATTGAAAATTCCAGCCGCATCTTCAAACTGAGTAAATACAACTGTATAGAGTTATCTAAATTAAATGTACCGCTTAAAAGAAAAAAGAAGATATGTAGTATACAAATAGCATCATATCATGACCCACATTTAGTGACTACATTAAACCACTTAGAATGGGTTATGCATTTCTGTACAAAGTAGTATTTGAGTGGGAATGAATTTAAAAAGTCTAATCTTCAGTATTTATTGACGAAAATATAGTAAGAGAAGTCAATCATGATTGATGATTACTACTAACACATAATACATTACTTTGCTGAAACACAAATTGTAAATGGATGGGCAATATGGTGGTGACACAGAAGCACATACATGAGGAAGTATGATAATTTCTTTCAATTATACTTTAATTCTATTCAGTGATCACCAGCATAATACATAAGTGTTTGATGATAGTGGTCCCTATTGGAAATTTCATTACGATTCAGGGAAACATTAAACAACAAAGGATTCAAGTATGAATACCCAAAGGAAATTAATTATACCAAGGCGATTTGAATGCAAATGAAGCAACCGTTAAAACGGAAAAGGAACTTACAACACTGGAATCAGTTGATGACTCAGAACTCATGTTGATAATGTTTGAGTGGCTTTGTTCCGCTAGATGAATTGAGGGTGACAATTCCCTCTTTTCGGTTTGGCCAGAGCGGCTGACGAAGAAAGTATGGTGAGATGACGCTGAGTTGCTTGTTCCAATGCGTTCTATTTGACAACTATTTTAGGCGGCTTGATGTAATTGTTCAAATTATGTGAAGGCAGACTCACTATTTAAAGTATGGGAAATTGGAAAGGTAGGTACAATGCATGCGTGTAATGTAATAAAAATAACAATGAATATGCATTAATATTTATAGTAGCTGAAAAGTCTGCCAAAGATGATCATTAATATGTAATGCACCTGAAAAGACATATTTGACATATAATAATAACTTATTAAAAAAAGTAAATAAACATAATGAAAAGAAATATCAATGGACATAAATTTGACGGTTATTTTAGGCGGCTTGATGTAACTGCCTTGCAGTCATCGGGGTGGAAAGTAACTATTCAAATTATGTGAAGGCCGACTCACTATTCAAAGTATGAGAAGTTGGAAAGGTAGGTACAATACACACGTGTAATGTAATAAAAATAACAATGAATATGCATTAATATTTATAGAAGCTGAACAAAGTCTGCCAAAGATGATCATTAATATGTAAATATAACCGAAAAAACATATTTGACAAATAATAATAGCTTCCTGGAAAAAGTAAATAAACATAATGAGAAGAAATATCAATGGACATAAATATCCATTAGTGCACAACGAAGATAATTTTACTTGATGATTCAATGTGTGATATTTGTGCCTGCAAGAAAAATGGAATCCAATGTTATATTAGTAGTAGGAATATATTATACATGCACAATGTTAATACGCTTTACACACAAGAAGTATTTAAAAATTAATTAGTATAGAATATCAAATTAACTTATATTTGATCTTTTAGTAATACAAATAAAATCAAATTTTTATTTCATTGTACTTAATCAATATAATTTATTTTGTGATTTTTTTCAAAGTAAATACCAATTAACTATGGCCCGTGTTCTAATTTTTTTTGCACGGTAAACAATATCAAGTGATGTTAAGTTCAAAATGTATTTAAACAAACTCAAATACAAACCAATCAATTATGAATTCATTATCAAATGATGTTAAATTTAGTGAATTGTAATTAAAGTAAGGTTTATATATTAAATCGGTTTCAGCAATAATGAATAATTAAATGACAAATATATTATCAAAGTGGAAAGGTTAATGATAGGAAGTCTGACAATACAATGATATCCTGGACAAACGAGAAAAGAGTAATCGGATTGATAAGTAAGATCTTTTTTCGACAAAATAATGCAAAACATAAATAAACAATATCAGTAACACTTAACAACAACATGACAATAGAGAAGGGTAATCAAGTTTTCAGTTGTTGCAATAACATATTTCTCAGCTCATTAGGGAGGTACGCACGGGTTGACTCATTCAAAAATGGAAGAATGATAAAAATAGGAAGAGAGAAACCAATTTTCTATCGCCAAGTGGATTCGAAAAAAATATCATTCAAAAAATTGAACACTTCAAAACATCACTGTCACCTATGAATCGATACTCAATCCCAAGTTCATATTCATTTTTATGTTGTTTTGCTATCAAGTTAGAACTATCTTACTTTCCCTGTCTATATTCTCTTCTCTCCATCCGGAAAAAAAAAGTGTGGAAAGCAGAATAATACCGTCTATATGTAAAGAATACCTTTGTATCTCTCGATGGAGAAACACTTTCTTTCACTTTTACTGAAAAATAACAAAACCAAGAAAATAATTAAGAAAAAAAGAATTGGGTAGCAGTAGAAAAAGTCGTTATATCTCTCGATGGAGAAACGCTTTCACTGAAAAATAACAAAATCAAGAAAATGATTAAGGAAAAAAAAATGGGTTGCAAAATAATACCGTTTCTAGTGGACTCTTCGATGTTGATGTTGTAAAGAACGAAATGAAAATCCTAAACTCAAAGAGAAGCAATGAATGTTGGAGAGACCATAAACTCAAAAAGCAATAGTGAAACAAAACCCATTAAAATTACTCATTTACATAGATTTAAACCATAAAGTCCTAACATAACCCCAAAACACAATACCAACCAAGAGATGATGAAAAGAGAAAATGAAAACTTAGGATTGAGGGAGAGAAGAATGACGATTGTAAGCAGGCCTGCGTTAAAACCAAAAAAATTGACACGTGTCAATAAATAAAGTGAGGTTAAAAATGTAATTTTTCTAGACTAAAAAGATCATAAAACCAAAAAATTGACACGTATCAACAAATAAAGTGAGGTTTAAAATGCAATTTTTATAGACTACTCTTTTATATTAGATATATTAAATTTTTGAAAATTCTTTTTTAGAATTCTCAAAATTTAAAAATAAAATTTAAAAAATTACAAAAATAAAATTTTTGAGAATTCTTTTTTTGAAACTTAATCTTTAACATGAAAAAATTTTAAACAAAAATAATAATAGATTTGGTGGACATAAATTCTTGAGCTTAAAGATGTTTTAAGTATTTTTCTTTTCTTAATTTTTTTTCTCTAAGTTTGATTTTTCACTAAATTATGAGTGTTAGATAAGATAATTTAATTAGTTTAATGTTTTTTTAATGATAACTAGTGTCAAATAAGATATGCATGTTATGATCATTAGAATTTAGAGAAGACATTTTATAAGTAGTTGATTAATTCCATTAGTTAGTTTAATGACTTTAATGATAAAGAGTGTTAGAGAAGACATTTTAATCAGTTTAGTAGTAATTCCATTACAATAGTTTAGAAGTTAATGTATATAAGTTAAAGAACATTTGATGGATGTAAAATATTGTTATACTTTACGTATGATAAACTAGTTATTGTTATCATAATTATTAAATACGGTGTATAAGTGAAAAAATAATTACTGATATTTTTAAAGAGGGATTTTTAGAGCATTAAAAATATGAAATGGAGATAGTAGTGATTTCGATGTTATTTAAAATATCATTTGGTTTTTAAGTATTTTTCTTTTCTTATTTTTTTTTTCTCTAAGTTTGATTCATGATTGAGTTATATCCTTTTTAGATAAGATATTTTTGTTAGTTTAATGATAATCAGTGTTAGATAAGACATTTCATGATCATTAGAATTTAGAGAAGACATTTTAATCAGTTCATTAATTCCATTAGTTTAGAAGTTTGTTTAACTAAATAAGTGTTACGTGTAAAAGAAACTGAGTAAAACTGTTTCATAGATTGTTTTATATTTTTGTGTGCTTAAAGTCAGTGTATATAAATTAAAGAACATTTTTAAAGGAAATTAAAGAACATTTAATAAATGTAAAATTTTGTTGTATTTACTTTTGGTAAGTTATTGTTATCGTAATAATTATTAAATATAGGTGGATATAAGTGAACAAATAATTAATGATATTTTTAAAGAGGAATTTTTAAGGCATTAAAAATATGAAATGGAGATAGTAGTAATTTTGGATGTTACTTAAAATAATATTTTAGAACTCATTAGTAATGATAAAAAAAAACTTATTAGTATTTTTTATCTTCAATAATTTAATAAAATTCCTTATTTTCTGTCCTATTTAGATAACTTTTTACCCAAAAAAATGAATTTAGATGCTTCTTACCTGAAAAAAAGCTTCGGTGCTTCATCGACAAAAAAAAGAAAAAGAAAAATAGAAGCTCTAGTTGACAAAAATATTTATTAGTTTCTAACCACATAAAGAGATCCAGTTAACAAAAAAAAAAAAGCTTCGGTCCTTCATCGGCAAAACAAAGGCGTATTAATAAAAATGTGTGAATCAGAATTAACATAAGGTATGTTAAAACTGCACAGTGTACACACATATAGATCAGATACAAATAATGGCAACATCTACCCCCACCCCTAATAGAAAAACAATACCCCTAATGTCATTATCAATGTTCGAAAAATATAAACCAATACATTTCAAATACTGTAACATACAAAATTATTTAATCAATGATGTTTATAAAATTATTTATTAATTTTATTGGTAAAACTAAAATTATTTCTTTATTCAAATGATATGGGAAATAAATAATACGTACTGATTTTTGTTTCAAATTTTAAAAGACTTTTTAACCTCACATGTACAATAACAATAAACCAGATAATAATTTCATCATAAAAAAGAGGAAAAAATTCTTTAGATATAATAATAATTAAGATAAAATAAGTTTTTAGTCAATTATACTTATGATAATCTTATTTTTAGTCCTTGAAATCTCTTACCAAACAATTGATAAAAAAAAACATAAAAATATCATTCTTATCATATTGATTAATTAGTATACATATTTATCTGGACTAGATTATAATTAATGATAACAAATATTATTAAAAATATTAATATATAATCATTGATAACACATGTTATTAAATTTATTAATAAGTATATATATTTTTATTAATTATTATATATTTATTAAAGCCTTTTAAGTGAAAATTACTAAGAGACACATTACGAAGAGACACATTTTCAATCTTTACATAAAACAATGTTATAATTCTTGCTCCAATAATTACGAAGAGACACATTTTCAATCTTTACATTCTCTCGCAAGGTAGGTAATTATTGAAGAAAAAAAATAACTTGTAAAATTATTAAACTATTAGCATACACGTTATAAAAAAATTAAACTATTAGCATAAAAATTCTGAAGTATTGAGTCATACATAGTTATTCGAAATAATTTTATAAAAGACATGATTTTTTACACAAAAGGTAGTGTTTCACTTAAATTTTATTTAACGTTAAATTAAAAATAAGAGTTTTAAATTAAAGTTAAAACTATGTGGCAACTTTACAATCTGTTTTACTTTTAAATACATAAATTTTAAATTTTGAAATAAAGAAGAAAAACAAATAAGTTTGATCATTTTTAAACTTTTGTAAAATTGTATTTGATATAGTTTTTTATTTTAAAGAAATTAAACAAAAAGTCACAATAAATTCGATCAAACACTACCCTAATGTAGCGAGTCAAATTTCATAATAATTTCATAAAAAAATATAAAACTTTGGAATGGGGGAAGAAGGTTAGTGATACAGGAAAAGGATTTAGAGATAAAAAAAGTATAA